>NW_019214321.1:273147-436056 GCF_002532875.2 Varroa jacobsoni
ATATATGAAGTGAAATACTTGATAAACGATAATGGGAGTAGCCCAGATCATTTTTTACAATGCGAATAAAAAAACTTAATATAATCGTAGATAGGTTCTTCTAACGAAAACAGCAGCACGAAACGATCATTTATCTCTTTTTTTTTTTAGCCGCTTCCCTACCAAGCCTAAACCAGGACCAGTGTTGTCGTAAAAAGTTCTTTCTACACAAACATTTCCTTCTTACCTCGCCACTATCACGAAGCAAGGGAAACAAAGACACAAAATTGTTACCATTATCTGTAATAATAATAATAATAATAATCTGAGCGCACATCAAGCTTATACATGTGGTGAGAGCAAGTACACAGCCGGTATGTACATGTTCCTTTTATGTACATTTATTCCTATATTACGTATTAATCATGTCAATACATCTTACCTGTTGACAAGTTCCTTTCTAAAGTTGGCAGAAGAGACGCCAAAAGCGGCGACAGGTGAAGAATGTTCCTCAAAAAAGGATCGGAACCCATTGCTTCATTATAAATTCGTATGCCTCATTAAAACAGCTTCATTATTACTGGGTGGCTGTAAAGGAAATTAAAATTTAAAGGTAGTTTTCGAATAGTAATTCACAGTACTTTCACTATCACCGGTACAGCGGTTGCTGATTACTCGTCGTTGTAGACTTTTCCATTAGTATATCACGTGTAGTCTACTCGGACATCTGCAATCCGCCAGGCAGGACAGCGAACCTTAATTGGTCGAAAACCGCGTTTCATTCGGCGAAACAGCACACAAACATACCGTCGGGCCTGTTTTATCTCTCCACTGATTCGTTATTATCTGCATGGCGCCTTATACATTTATAACGGTGGGGGGTCACTCGATCTTTGCAGGGCCTTTAATGCCAGCCACTCAGCCGGTAGCAAGTGTCTGGCCAAGCAAGAATAGGCTACTGTCAACAGCAACATTTACCTTGGCCATTCCACAATGCATTTGCCTTGATAACAACGTTCTTCTGGATTGTTTTGTCGACTCAATTTTATTAGATCACCCACTTGCCACATACCATGAGGTATCCATTCCCCCAGTTCGCCCCCAATCTGCCAGCCCCTTTATAATTATCGCATATTTTGACGTTGGACCCTGCAAACTGTTGACGCATGGGAACGAGGCGGTGTATAGAGTCTGTTCATCGACTGTTGTATCAGCGCCGTTTCGGTCACCGGGAGACAAACACTTCGACGTATTTCGAAACGTCTGAAGCACGGTGAGTTTCACTCATCGTTTGATATTAGCAATTTGGCAGCCATGCTTTGCATACAATGGTATTTGTGTATATCGGAAACGTCGTCGATGATTTGGTGGTGTTTCACGATCAAGTTCCTTTTGATAGAATACAAGAGTCAGATGGCAGATTAGAACACGGATATTGCCGATAGAACATAACTTGACCTTAGACTAGCGGCGAGGTGTGGGCTGGCTCGCGTGTTCGCTCTATAAAAGCAAATAGACTATGAAGTTAATAAGGAAAAATAATTTTTCGGCTCCTGTGCTCGATTTGTCATTCGAGAATTAATGAAACCATTAGTTTTTGTCTGCGGCTGGGGCGTACTTTACCTTAACAACAAGCCAATGTGACGACAAGCAACTACGGAATCATCTGTTATGTTTCTGGTTTTCACTACGATACAGAGTTACATTCAAAAGCAAATAGATGCAAGATAAACAATAGACCTTTCATAGAACTAGAACGTCTATTTGATACGAGCGTTGCTGCCTTGACGTCCGAAGTGTTTTTAAATGTTCTCAAAAGTTGTGTAACTTCTTACCATCGTTCCTGCTTCACACGACTTCTATTGTATCGGAACAATGGTCGCGCTCAACTGTTGCCCTCGGTGGTTCTACAGGCGCGCTGCCTTACTCTGTTGACACTTAATAACAACAGTGTTTTTTTTTTTTTTTTTCATATTGACATATGATCGTTAATTCTACTCTTAATATTTCCCGTATCGAGGAAGAGATGCTACTGCTTCAAACGAATAGAAAATTCCTTGACATAGAAGCACGGTATCACTGCTTATGACGTACTTATATAAAACACGTGAGATTGATTTACCACCTTATCACATTTTATTGGTGAAGTATTACGGCTGGCGTACTACTCAGAACGACACGTATATTGATGGCAAAATATACGTACTGTCGATGCGTAAAAGGCGTCGATCGCGTTTACGCTCAGCCTATACGTACACAAGCGAACGCTATACCTTTGTGCCTATATATATATATATATATATTGTACCTACCTACCTATAAAACGTCCAGCTACTTACTTCTCTGTATCTACTAAATATTTGAAGTGATATCAGTCAATACGACAGTTTACCCTAGCGGACGTCTCAACAAAGCGATTGATCCAGCCGTCTTCGCTGATAAGAGGAAATTTTGTTGGTATTAGTTTGTATATATTCTTACGACTGTTGTTATCACTGGCGGACTGCTTCGCTATCTCCACTTGCCCCAGAGGCAACACAAGTAGAACAGAAGTAGCCACTTTCTGTTGAAATGACTGTTATTGTTACCATTGATGTTGTTGTCGTTGATTACGATAGAGTTGTGCATGGATTATTCTAACAGATAAGCTTAGCTATGGTGCTGCGTTGTGTCGTCTGCTCTTCGCATGAGAGCTAATAGCGGTAACGTTGCCGGCGTCACTTTCGATGAACATCGACGAGCAAATAGTATTTGGAGTTCTGCCTGTTTGTTCTGTCCAGGTTGCCACTGCCAGCATCATAACCGCCGTTGTCATAGTCCTGATGACTGCCGTAGCTTTGCTCTCAGGACCGGCCACGCAAGCGCCCTGTATCTACCTACTGACTAATAATGGCTCGCCCCATTAGGTCTTGTTATCGAAGGATACTGCCGGCAGAGCTGGGGTGCCACGATGCCCCATGATGATTGTTGTCCGTACGATATCTCATAGTGAGGTGAATGAAAAGCAAATCAACTATTCCTACAACTGCATGTGATAACTACGACAGCAGCAACGACAACTGATGCAGTGCACGATACCGGTCAAGTGAGCAGGTCCCCGTCGAATACTGTATGGACCCTGTCGATTAAGACAATGCGACGTGTAATAATCGGCGGTAATATAAAACAAATTAATGCGCCACGACATTCTGCCCGTTTCGGTAATCTACCTAGCCATTTACTTTTATTTTTACCTGTACTTGTATTGATGCGACGCTATATGCACGGTCGCATGCGCGTGCACCCACTGTGCACCCACCAATACGGCAAACAAAGCGAGCGCACGGCAGAAATTTCTATTTCATTGTACAATTATTGCTATCTATTACGGAAGGGAGACTTCGATAAGTGAGCTGACTTCGCAAACACAGCCGAGCCTGCTGACTTAGGAAGGGGCTAATTCTACAAGGATATAATATATGTTATATATTTTACATCCGAATAACTTAAACAGTATCCGATAATAAGTCGAATATTTATCGGATTTAGGTTAGGTTAGGTTAGGTTAGGTTAGGTTAGGTTAGGTTAGGTTTCGGATCATTTTTCAAAAGTATGAAATATCTCTCATATTAACCCTTCATTTAACCGAATGTCTCTACGAAAAGGATTTCATATCGACATTCCCCGCACCAGGCCGCTTCTGACAGTTCGGATCTGAGAGTAGACCTCACGGCAAACAGTGCACGAGGTCGAACTCTACGCATTGCGATAATAATCTTTATATATTAAGCAACCTTTCTCGCCTCAATTCGCAGCCATCACGAACGTCATCGTTGCCTTTTTTGTAATATAATAATTTGCTGTTTTTGTCACCTTTCGCTCCCCATAACGACGAGAAAATACAGTCGGTTCATCGTGGGGTGCCGTTACTCCATTTGAAATAGGTCGACTTTCAACGTCTGCCAAAGAAGCACCAACAACCATGAGAAAAATAAAACAGTATACGCAGCAGTCTCTGCTATGGCTCTTGCCTGGTACAATAGGGCTCTTGCGAGTTCTCGAGGGCACGCATCGTGCACCGTCCCATGCACGCCATTAACTGCGGCCGATGATTAAACGAACAAGCACGATGAATGGACGGAGACAAGGTCCGTCTGTCGCAACGGCACCGTTGACGCTGGAGTGAGTCATGGCATATTTACCTGTTTGCCCAATGGACATTATAGTGTGATAGCCCTAGGAAAACGTGATGCCATACCGCTGCTTTATGCCATTATTATAGCTAGCTTCTGCTGCTGCCACTGCTGCTCATCTTTAATTTGCTATTCGTTTAATGTCTTCTTTTATTTAATAAGAAAAACTGACCTCTCTGCGTATCACCTCGTGTTCTTCATTCCAAACAATTCAATACAAACCTATTCCACAGCAGAGCGATTTGACGCCCTGCATACGGATAGCCTGTTTGAATGTGGTTGTAGACTGGAAAAAATATAGAAGAAAAAGGCAATATATCATTATATGCTGCAGTAACAGGAACGATGGTGCTAGTAAAAGCCACAGCTTAATAGTGTCTATTCGATGTCGGGCATCGCAGTTTTCATCTGTCTATAATTTGGTACTGTTTTTCGGTTTTTACCGCTGTGACATCTTAGCACGGACGTCAAGCTGCAAAGGGCACGTAAAGAGACCCGTTTTCGATCTGATCAGCGTCGCGAGAGGAGGACGTGCCTAAGCACGAGAGTCTGACAGCAGGATTCATTATCCTGCCCAGTAGCACCTATTGCCGCGTTGGCAACAAACGCAGCAGTAATAGGCAAACACTCGCATGGCAGTCACTCGGTGCAAGTCGTATACGACTTGATCGCCCCCAGTGATCACCTGTGCTGGTCACTACACAGTGAAGATGACACAAAAAAATCAGCTGCAATCATTGAACATTAATATTATATAACAGGCATTAGCTTTCTGCTTTCGGCGGTACTCGATGGCGTACAGAGTTACCATCAGTGAATGTTATGCATCGACGAATACGGACGCAATCTGTCTACCATGGACAAACATTGATTGGCAACGAGATAATGCTTACTTTCATTTGCAGGACTTAAAATGGCGAACGACTCCGGCTGCCCTAACAAAGTGAAGAAGCTGATTTCTTGATTGTGCCGAGAAGCTGCGAAGAGGTCGAACAAAATTGTCATCACCATCGTTGTAGCCGTAGTTATTAGCGATAACAGCAGCAGTAAAAATAGTGAAATGTTAATAACAAAAAAGTGTCTTTTGTTGGAGTAATTTTGGCAAAAAGCCAAAGGCTGAGACATGGCCGGCCACACCGCAACTGGTGATATTACTGCTCGTAAGAGAGAACACCATTATATATATATATATATATATATGTAAACGTGTCTAAACATGTGAAACCTTACTTGATGCTTTTTCATGCCTTTGGCAGAATACGCAGCATCGGAAGAGTATGCTAAAAGCCAAGCATATGGCCTATATACAAAAAAAAAATACCCTTTTAATATTCCATACTCGATCAAAGCACGCGTATTATGTAATTGTGATACCTGTAATTAGACAATAGTAATTGTATATTACGAATATATATAGTAATCTTTTCTCTCATCTGACCAGATAACCATCCTGGATCGATAGGCTAGTCGTACGTCGAATAGATGGAATCTTGTTCCTATGATGGCGCAGTGGGGTAGCGTTGGCCTTTTAAAAGTTACGGCCACGTGAATGTGGGTCTAGGTTTGAAACCGAGCGTAGACTGATTTCGCTTCGTGCTAGAATGAGCCAGCCATCTAAAAACAATGCATAGTAGCAGCAGAGCCGGATGTAAAATCCGAAATACCAAGTTAATGTATGGTATCTTGAAAAAGATATCCCTCTATGGCACTCCTGCCTGCTCCATTTCACCGCTTTTTGCTGCTGATGAGATAGTTGTCGTCATCACCCATCCCAGAGCGCGGCATGTACCCGTTAACGTATGTAATCGTCACCAAGCAGTTAGGCAGTGGGCAGATCGGGTAGCAACAGGAGTTGCAGAGACCAGAAAAGGCGGAAAGGAAACTCAAGCGTAAAATTCGCTGATACGGTCTGTCACGACAAAATTAATGACGGTGGCGAGACGCCAGACTCGAGGAGAGATACTAAAGACGCGTTTGTGACGAGGGATGTAGTGCTTATCGAGAAGCAGCTAAAACCCCTTTTTCAGCCACGAGTAATGCGTCAACCTATGTCGTAACTCAAAAACAGGCGGCTTTCAACTTCAAACAGCGCCAGTAATGGTAAGCTAATTGATTACGTCATATGCCACTGCACAGATTGACGCGGAACGAATCTATTGTTGATTACAACATAGCATTATAACATTATGGATTCATCAGACGCGATACACGAAGGCAGAACCAGATCATAGAGTTGATGTCTTCATCAGCGTGATGTAAGTAGAGCTGCTTCAAGTGTTAGCATAAGTAACTAATGAGGAATGAAGTCCTCTGTACGAAATCAAGCAAATAGGCTGTGCTCGGTTTTCGGAACCGCTATAGACATTCACAAAGCAACTTCATGGCTAAGGCCTCCCCTTTCAGTTGATTTTGATTCAGTTATTATCGAGACTCCGCGTTTTTTTCAGGTGCAATTACCCTATTTATCATACTTAACATTCGAATCGGAGGAAAGGTTTATCTTAATTTATTTAGGTTAACTTAATTCGCTTCGCTCCTTCCATGTTCCGTTTACGGCACGCGTCCATATCTTCTTTATTTTGTACTCATCCATCTTAGTGGATTCGTTGGCTCCCTATGAAGATCGACCGATTCAGCCACCTCGGGGCCTGACCAAAATAATCAGCCTTTATTATTTCATGCATAGAACGCTTCAGTGGCCGTTGCAGAATAACCGGACATAGTAGAACTGATACGCTTTTCATTTACATCAACGAAATAAATCCTTATTACACACTAGGCTGTGGTGTTCCGAATATCATCCCCACTAACTGAACGCTGTGACGACGGCGGCGACCTCTAAACCCAGTGGGGGACCTTGGGGGGTCCGTTTTTCGCGCTGAAAGAAGATAAATATCCAACGCAAAAAAAACAATCAATTCAGCAAAACTCGTATACATTTATATCCATTTCACGAGAATACTAGCACTAGTATTCCACACAATGAACTAAAATTTGCTAAGCAATTATACGAAGTAAACGGGGAGATGATCATATTCAGTTAGAAACAGAACGCTTTACCGATAAAGCGGGAAGTTAAATCAATTAAAATTCTTTGAAAAGTGAGACTATGCTAAGTTAACGAATAGGTGGCTGAGGTGAGAAGTACCATGAGTGATCATGGTTCTGTTTATGTTCAGTACTGAAGAGGTGGGTCCGCCTGCAAGATAAATGTTGTGACTAAAAAGATCTTCTATATATTGAAGACGGCTTCGTTCAACCGTTTGCCGGAATAGTCGATCAGTTAGCGTGTAATTTTGTATAGAAATTGTATAGAAACTTTTATAATACAGCATTAACAACACCGGATTCGTTGGGTACTAAATCACCAGAGGAGGGTCAGTTCCCCATAGTTGAACCATGCAGCGCCATGATGCCAAAATGCAATGGAAAAGCTATTTAATTGAAGTGTTAATTGAACTGGGTCTATCCGCTGTTACCCCGTCGGAAAAATTACATGGCTGATCTAATAGATTGTTAAATCCAGTGAAAGAATATTCTGAGAAATGATATCTATCTTCCGATGGGAAACGGATCGCTACGTCGATGGGAGCTGGGTATGTGGTATTGTGCTTGATGTTTCTATGAAGAACGAACGAGAACATAAACGCTTGCAGATCGTTGACGATGGCAGGCTCAACGCTAACGACGACGACCACGAATAAACCACGTTTATTCCACGTTTATTGAACGTTTAACCAGTACCGCTAGGGTAACGACCGGGACAAACTTTCCATGGCTTCTATATGTTTTGTGAGAGTTCAGTTTTATTTACGTTTGTATTATTAACAGGTCAATTTTTATGTGCGTGATACAAACAGATTCATGGTGCTGAGTTGACGCAGTTTTCACGTAGGGCTATCTCCACTTCACAAGAATAAAAATGTATATATATATATATACATCCCGACCATTCGTGTTGAGGGTAATCTGCGCCGTATAGTATGGTTGACTGATCATTGTATCAGAATATGGGTTTTCCAACTGGTACGCAGCTGGAAGTCATTAATCGTTTAGCTCAGTAATGCAATCCAGTACCTTTAAGCGGAGACCACGTAAACTACACTTACTGATCTTTGATAAGATCGAGGGAGGTTCAACGAGAAACAGGAGTAATTTAGACGTAGTTTCAATCAATGAGAACATCGTTTTTGTCCAGTGATCGTATGACGATGGAATAACGTCAAACAATCACGGTGTTTCGTTCTGCTTCAGCGCAGCGTACACACTTGTCGTGTACATTTGAACGATAATTAATCCCACCAACAATGCTCATCGGAGACGACAGTCACCCCTAGCTACCAAGAACGCTCCCTTTACTGCCCCTATTATGGAAATATATCAAGCCGAGAAGCTGTTGCCTGCCGCAGAAAAACTTCTGTTCGTTCGAACCACGTTCCTTTGTGTCATTCAATGGAAAGACATCACAAACATGACGACACCGTTCCTTCATGCGCCATTACTCATTTCATCTGATGACCGTAGCGCTAGCCTGGTCTTTGATGATACGACAAGTGACGATAAAGCTGAACGCAGCAGTGAGCCCTGAGCCAGGACCCGGATCGCGGCCACCCGGAAAAGCCCCCGCTTTTGCTGGGGCATTCTCCCCTTAATCGTAGAAGAACCGCTAGTCGTAGAACGATGTACATATGTCCAATCCCCAGTGATAGTTCTTCTCGTCTACTGGCTTTTGCTCGTATAATGCAAGCAAGCGAGCTGATGCGACCCATCGCATGCAGGATACGATGAGTCACGTCAGCTCGCTAATATTTTGAGGACATACTGCGTGCTCGTCAGATGACTCGGACACTGCAGACAATGACTACGCGATGTGAATGTGATATTCAACCGGCAGAAAAAGATTATCGTATGGTCTGACATAACATCAGTTTTATTTGTCTCTACGTGAAAGGAAAATGTGACGAGAAATTTATGAGAGAAAGCTTTCGGTGGCGTGTATACGAAGGAAACTGATGCGTATATATAGAAGGCTTGTACGGTTTCGAAGAAAAACACTTCGAGAGAGATGAGTTAGAGACGAAATACAGCTTAAAAAAATTTGTTCCGCTTAAAAGGGTTGGTTAAATGACAACACAAAAGTCTAAAAGAATTGTTGCGTTCTCAAAATCTGCATCTGTTCGGAAATTCAGCCGCAACGCACATGCTCTAGAGCAGGCGTATGTCTCTGCTGGGCGTGTCTCCTAACATTTCCATAGCTTATCAAAATCTGATCGTGTCCCGTCCGAAAAGATGACGCAGTCGAACGCCAAGCGCACCAGGATGCATGCCCTGATTTAATCTCAGATACTGAAGCCATTCTACGTAAATATAGATGCAGCGTAATAATCTGATATAGTTGGAGAAAACGTGCGCTTAGTCGATGTTGTCCGACAACGATGGAAGACGCGGCCAGTTACTTTGGGCAGCTAATTTCGTCCCATTTAGATTGAAAAAACGAGCATCTTTTTCGTCGGATCGCTCATTCGATGGGAATTGACGCATCGGGACATTCTTTATGGAACTAAAGAAAATTAATCAAAAGCCACTACTACAAGCAGCCAAAATCGAGAAGGCCGCACCCATGATCGGTCTGTGTTTTGTGACGTTACTTGACGCGACGCGGCTTGGCCGATCGGCGCTCGAGCGCGCGCGCACGTTCGTATTGTGGAGTCATCATATTCGTAAACGTAAACTGTCTAGCCATAAACAGAATGATCATCGTCGGGTCATAGAAGTATTATTTTTCTCGTTATTACTGAGGGGCTCTATTTGAAATGTCCACACGCATTAGATCAACAAGTCTATCTACATCCATCAAAGTAGCAAAGCAATTAAATCCAAGCCATATTATTGCTGGATTCCGACATGTTAATAGACCACACAATCAGAGGATCATGGCTCCTGTGCTAAGGGGTACAACAAGATGGATTTGTAACGATTAGATGTTAGTCGGCTGAAAAACTACTACTTTCTACTCAGTGGCTACTTTCTATCCAGTTCATTGTGCTGTGACCAATATGAATATTAAATCACCCACTGTTGTTTGTTTGGGTTGCTTTTGTCTTCACGTATGCGCCGGTGGCGCCAAACAGAATCGATATCCGTGATCAGCGCAGGAAAATTCGTCTATCAGGACGGACGCAGCAGAGCTCATAATAGCAAATACGGAAAGACGAATGATTTCACGAGCAAGAAACATAGCATAAACATATATGCGATGAAGATTTATAGAATTATTATGACGATGGGAACAAACATAATAACATAGCACGCCAACACACGCCAATTTACCAACAATACCATATTGATCCGGTAATAGATTTCAAATAACTTTATCTTGGCTAGCACGCCTTGTTAATTCATTACCACTCCGTCGCCTGTAGTTATTCATCAGCCCATTAGATCAGAACTCGGCTTAAGCAAATGTAGTAATAACAACAATCAACAATTTTTCTGATCAGCTTATTCTGCTCTATAGAAAAATCATATTCAAAGCTCTTTATATGCTTTTTCGAATTCAGTCTATCTCAAATAAACTGACACATAATCGTCAGGCCCTTTTTGTAACTTAACATACATTTCTCTGTTACGATACGTATATTGTTATTGTTGATCATTCCCCTGAAACTATTCAACGAAGTTAAATAGATGAAGGGGAAAGGACGGTCCAGACCTTCATCGTGTTGCCTCCACCTTGACCTTTACCTAAGCAGGTTCTCTTCCGCAGTCACGGCACAGCCAGTACATTGCTTCTATCGATTGCCGGAGCGTTCTGTCTCTCACGATACGTCAAAGAAGAAATACTTTCAGATGCCGTTATCGTACATACAGCTGAAGCTGCTGCAACCGTCAGTTCAGCCGTATAACCACCTGCGCAGGTGTTATTTCAAGCCAATGAGATAAAGGTGATGGTGCTGCTGCTTCCAAGCTAGAGTGTTATTTCGTAATTAGCATATAGGGCACAAATATACATGATGAGGCAAACCTACCACATCGGCGTTTAACGCCGTTAAGGGCTTCATCGGCTAACGCCAAAGAGCTGCTACAGCCCTGTTACCCAAGGACAGACCTGTAGTGCGAGCTGCACCGGTAGCAAAATAAAAGCACCCCTGGGAGGGTCTGAAAACGAGATCGAAAAAGATTAATGCAGATTGATACATTTGTCTTCAGGGAAAAGAAGGGCGAAAAAGGTATCAGACCGGGAGATTTAGGGTGGAATCGCAGCACTAGCGAGCACAAGCGAGTATTAGCGCAATGAGGCGGCAGGACTATATATCATGTCATAGAATCTCAGTCCGCTCGGGTGCGACATGGAAGCGCTTCGTTGGTCGTTTTGGCCGATGGTTATTCATGCAACATGCAGGAACGCTTATATACACAGAGTTAATAGTCATATAAACTTAAGATAGAAATATGGCATTTTTCTCTAGAATGAACTTTATCAAGTGAAGATAGAGCGATTTTGATACGTATTATTATATAGCGTTCTATCACGATACATCATCTCGGTGCTATCGACAATATGGAAGACACTGACAAGACATAAGAAAATACGTAAATACGAGTACGGTGTAGAAAAAAAATTCCTACCAACTATAGTTGGTCGAGTCATCCCTATGATAAACATCCTTCATGTGCGCGTTTTCCGTCCATTGTAGTGTTATATCTGTATCTTTTCATTGTTCTATTTGATGATATCGTTTATTTCAGCTACATTCGAAGCTGCATGCGTCTAAAACAAAAGATTCTATAGCCAATTACGACATAATATGAGGAACGAATCGAACAACCACAAATAATCAAGACGTAACTGAAGCTGCATAAGGCGCCAAATTCTATCTAAATACCAATCGCCCCCTCGGCCGTGTATCAGCTCTTTTCCGCTTGGAAAATTCTTCTAGAGGCTGACCGAAATTGTTTTTATAAGGGCCTCTAACCGTCAGAGACATAAAAACTAACACTACATGTGTATTTGATTCTCTTCACTGTTAAGCCATTCCCCTCGAATCTGGAATGATTATTCTACGAACCAGAAAAATACTTACAAAATCATCACACGGTCATAAACACGAATAGAATTCGCTGGTCCGGCAGCGACCTGATCGACTGATTTGTTTCAAAACCCGTCGCTCTCTACTTCTATGTTGCATACGCTAATGATTCTCTGTTCATATGGATGTAGAAATGAAGAATTGCGCGAATGAGTCAGAGCCAATTTTGGCTGAAGATACGGTTCGAAAGGAGTTGACGCTTTGACGCGCGATTCGACCCGAGACAAGCGCACTTTTCATACCGTAATTAGAAGACCAATCGACTAACCAAGTATGAACAGAAGTTTGATGCGAGCATAAACAGTACAAGCTAATCGAGGGTCGAAACGGGGACCTGCTTTGCTTGCTCTTTCTGTAATTAAGGGACGGATTAAAAGCAAAAATATATGTGGCTTGACTTGGTGACAGGCCATAGATATAGGCTGATCCGACGGCTGAGACAAAAATAAGGTCGCAAGCGTTGTTAAGATGTCCGTCCTAATGAGCGGCGATCAAAGAGAGCTGCTTTCCTTTTATTCGGTCAATGCAATGACCTCTCGGACCCATCGCACATACCTATTACAGTTCGTGTCGACATGGCCCTTATGGACAGGGAACCCTCGCGTCAAAATAGAGATCTTCGTCTATTTTTTTCACAGACTTAGATAAACGTCAGAGACCAACGATTACAAATATGAGCATTTTCTGTCGCAGTCTAGAGCTGACCGAAACATACACTCGATGCTTATCAAACACTAACAATTTCCTCAAAGCTTTGTCCTGATTTGTGATTTGTGAACCTTTATGCACATCTATAACGTAAGAGTTTGCATATCAATTAATTGCTAGGGTTGTTGCGAAAATGTACCTCTGGCGACCTATTATATGAGCACATAAGCTTATTGCAGATTTGGCCATTAACTAGATTTAAGGAAATAAGGCAAAACTTTGAAAAACCGGTTCAACATTAGAGCGAAGACTATATCGCAGGCAGGGATTTGTGAACGTTGCTTATCACCGGTCATGTTCCTGCGCTACTCGATTTACCGAAAATGATTTTCTAAATTGTTCCTACAATAACGATTAATTGAGGTCGGTATCGTCGCTGGAGAAACAAGCTTGACCCAACACTTTCCATATGTTCTTCGTTCGAGGATGTTCCACGCAATAAGCACGTGGAGACGACAATGATCTGATTGCATATTAACCAAATGAGAGATGTACAGAGCCCTGTATAAGTTAGGTAGACGACACTAACGAGGTAAACGCCAATAGGTATTGGATGGAAGCAGTTCGATTGTATATCGTCAGTAATTATACGATGCGCTTTTTAAACGATTTCCCTATCTCCATGTATTTAGATAGAAGAAGAGATTTAGGAAAATAGAGGAAAGGTATCTATGAACTGGTAACAGGCCTAAATTGCTGTTTACGCAGCCGATTCGAATCAGGTACGCATTGTTTAACTACGGTACCTGATGAAAAACTAGAGAAATTAATTAGATTCGTTGTCTATCAAGAACACGTGGCTCGGCCTCATTCCTCTCATCGATACACATGTTCGGAATACGTTATTCTATGGTCCAATCTACGTATTACGGACATAATCACCTTATTTTTCTAATAATATCTATAAACACTCTTGTTTCTGCGAGCAAAGCGAACGTTACAGATGGTACACCCGTAAAGTCGCCGCATTGTAATGAAGCGTTCATCTAGAAATTTAATGAAGCTTTGGTGTCTGTTGAAGGTTTACTATTTAAAATATAAAATATCTATAACAAAGTAATTGTACCAAGCGATTTCTATTAAAGGACGGATTTCCCCTCTAAAAAACCACCTATTGACTATGCTTAATAAAAAAGCTAGTAAGGCATGAGAATATTACTGATGTGTATGCAAAAACTGCACTATAGCTTGTCTCAGTTTCACCAGCCTTTTAGTATAAATGAAGAAAGTTGTAAGGAAATATTTGTTCAAATAAAGCCTCTACCACCTCTGCAAGGTAATTATAGATTTTTCAGAACTTGGCATCCTTCTATAAAAAAAAATACGTATCTTCCTCTAGCCTATACTTTAAAAGAGGTTGTAACGTGCCTACGTAGATCCGATATTATATCGCACTAAACTTCGCAGCGTAGCGGCAATAGCGGCTGAAAAGTGATCCGGACTAAGATGCTGAATGATATGTTTTCATGAAAATTTGTCTCTGAGGCTAATCATTGATTTAATAATAACGTCGTCCATACAATAATCGTAAGACAAGACTACTGTTTGTAGTACGAACATATAAACTGCTAAAAGATGGTACATTTGTTAAGAATCTGCTTTCTGTGCTATGGCTATCACTTGAATTGAGAGTTCAGCAATCGGAACCATTATCAGCAGACAGAGAGTTATTCTTCAGAGATCCGAGCCACGAACTCAAAACCAAGTGTTACTACAAAACTGTGAACTGTGCTTTTTATACGTTCATGCAGACGTCAGATCCTCTTCTCAGTCTCTTGGACTTTGGTGGCCTTAACCCCCCTCGATCCGTCGGCTCCACGAAAGGCAGCAAAGGCAACGGTAGCGAGTGGAGAAAACCGACGTTGTAGCTTGTGAGTGCAGGTTTCGCTACCACTGTCTTCACTTCTTCACTTAGTGTTTGGACGTTTTGGAAAGCAAGGACTGCAAAATTATAGCCCCTCAGAGGCTCTACTCAGCGTTTGATAACTCTTCACCCACCGAGTGTTTCCGATGGCCGCTGTCAAGTCTTCCATGACGTCGAAGGAGTTACCCACAGAGACAGAGGAGTCTCCATCGGATTTAGCGATCGACTACCCCCCACCCCAGCGTGCGTGGCCGTCCAGGGTTTCACCTCCGGCATCTGTATTTGACACCTTCGTTCCCCTTTCTCTGTCCAAGAAATCCCAGGACACTTCTATCTGTCTTATATAGACTATATCGAATTTTCGACGTTGGCCAGCTCTTCCGACAAAAGTTAGTTGATTTGTGCCACAGTGTTATATGCCTTGTGTGTTAGAATACTGAACGGCGACGCCTTCAAACATATAATATCATTGACATATTGTCCATCTTTTTTCTATAGATTCCCAGCTTATGTATCTGCTAGGTTGGACCTATGCAACGTGTGACTCGCTGACAGAAGACTCGCTAGCGAAGACAAAAATGCCGATTTTTTTAATACTATCGAATGAAAGATCGCGTTTCATACGCGGTATTTCCAATGATGCACACGGTTGCTGGCGATCAAAAACCGGCATCTACAAACAAGCCGTTACAAGGCAGGCTGGGTTAAACCTTTGGAAGTCTGCATCAATGAATTCACCATTAAATAACATACGTAAAAACCATTTCATTTAGCTTCGACTTAATTTCTGCCAAAGCGCAAGACGATCTGGGTGACCTTTATGGTAATATATCACCTAAATTCGATTTATCTGGGATAATCATCGGGATCATCGACTTTACAGCTTCGAATTTTTGCAAATATAGCATAACCATAGTATAATGTCGAGCTAAGGCATGGCGTTTTCTTAGCGTCACGTACGTTCGTAGCAAACTAGAAGGGTAACGAGTTCCATGATCGGACTAACAGGCACCGCCCCAATCAGTATTGGTTGGCTCTAGCCATTGACTAGCCATCAGCGAAGATGCAGCCTACACATATGTCTACGCAAAACACATCTGAACTTTAGTATTATCCGCTTTGCCAAAAACTAACAGACACGAAATAGTCAGGCTGTACCTTTCCGCTAAAAGAAGAGGCACAAATAGAAAAACGTTGTTGCCGCTATTGCAAGCTGCTAGCGAAGGCTACGGCAGTGAACGTCAGCGTCCAATATGGACCTGACCGGCCAGCAGCTGACGGAGCGGCTTTGACCGTATCAGTGCGTCTCCATTATGCAATGCTGCGTCCAACGTACAGATCACCGCCCAAGACCCTGTCACCGACACTAACGAACTGCCACAGTAACAATGATAATAAACAATAAGAATAAGCGACACCACAAATAACAACAATAACAAAAAGAGTTATGGCTAATAAACGATACAGAATACAAACGAGTACGGCAGCGACGACGTAACAGACAGGGTTGTGCGTGCAGAAATCGGGCTACCGTGTCTCAGCCTGGAAGAAACAGGAACGAATTTTGCTCGTGATGCCATCACGTATACCGAATGGGTACGACGCTAATTTGATAAAATAACGCCAGCAGCGTAAGTGAGCAAATCGTTGGCAAACCAGTGAAATAATCTTGGTTATAGTAGTTATTCCGAACGCTAGCCGATTGTCTAGCCCAGAAGCAAATAATAGACATTAAGTTCTAATGATTATTGTGGCTGCTGAGCTTGGTGGCGCTATTTTGAAAGCGTTCCGTCCGTCGAACTGATCGTGCGCCGCGTGATCTGTGGCCTGCCTACGCAGAAACGACGTTCGATAGCGCCAGTCACGTCAGGCACCTACCGTACGATCGTGATTGCGGAATGAATGATTTAAAGGATGAACTGCCCACACTGCATATTCGATTAAGCAGGACGCGAAAAGTGTGTGGATAACAGCCGCGGTTTTGTTCATATGTAGTATGTGTATACTAGCTCAATAATAGATAAGCCCATAAAGTGATAAAAATCCATTAGAATTAATTTGAAACAAAAAAAAACACAAACGCGATGCAGGGATGAATCGCTAATACGGTAAAAATTTTATTTAGAATAATTTGATGGAACCAAAAATATTTTTGCTACCCATTAACCCTTATTTCAGACTACCGGCTTGATACAATACCGGCTTAATGAGGTAGTGTGTGTCTGGACCTGGATTCGAAGTTAGTTTCGACTACCACGTATTCCTACCTCTAGCAGCCAAAAATGTTGCCCAGTGCGCTTTCACGCGGACGGACTAGCGTATTTATCACTCATCGAATTCGAACCGGTTTCAGTGCGAGTTAGTTGGCTGATGATTAGATTTTTCTGCGAGAATCGGTCAGTTTTAACTTCTGCTAAATAAGTTCGGCGCAATTTTTTAAATAATATAAAATTAAGGTGACACTATGAGATGATATAATGAAGTAACAAATTTTTGTCAATTTTAACTAAGTGCCCCTTACATTTCCTTTCGGTGTGAGAGTACGTAAAACGTCACATTTACCACGGATCGGTCGAAAGCATCTCATATTAATCGTACATAGATTGCACACGATAAACAAGGACATTTGTCAGGCCTAGAACCTCTCCGTCAGTTGCAGTATTTATTATACCGATCCTGATTATATGTATTCTACTATTTTACGTATATGTGACAGCAGAATATATCCTGCTATCTTGCACGCAGTAACTCGTTACCCTTGTAATAATACTAATAATTGTTACATATCTGTTCGATCGTGTTTACGATTCAATGCCGATCAATACCATCATGACAGTTCACTGGAAAAGGTCACTGACGTATCTCGTCTAAGAGGCGCATTCGCATCACGTCCGTAGATACCTTTGCGTCTCTGCTCTCCGCTATTCAAGACAAACCTATGTTAGCGACATTGGAGACACATCCGATCTCCCGCTCGGGCTTAAGTTAGATTTCTGCAATTAGTTGTACAGTCGTCTGTTACACCCTCATTTCGGGGGCTAAAATCATCATTGAATCTGACAGCTGGCGCTAGGTCGGCAAGCACATAGGTTGGGGGACCAGAGTGAAGAAAAACCTGGCAAAAGCTTTTGTTTAAATGGGTAAATATATGTATGTGGATTTCTTCTTCGTTTGCCCCCGTCTTATGATAATATATTACGATGATGAGATTTGTGCGTTTGTCTACGTGCATGCCGAAGTTCCAAACATGTATAGCTTTGTTCGGGTACGTATTTGAGCGCCGCGGCGTGGATAGATGGGCTCGAGTCGGTGAGCTTATGATCGAGCTCAAATGATAACAGTTAGCGATAAGACTGTCGAGATTTTATGCAAAGTTGTGTCAAGCGTGCAGTCCTGCTCGTGTGACCGGGCACGCAGAATCTGTTATCACGTATAGCTTGAATCGATTCCGATGACAAATATCATCTGTTTTTGCAGCTACTATTGTTGATGCGTGCTTTGTACAAGGCAACGTTGCACTGAGTCTGTAAAAAATTATTTACATTAGAGATATAGACTGATTTGAAGATTTTACGAAACAGCTCTTGTTATTAGCCATTCTGATCGAAGACGTAGCGGCACCATTAGTATTTGTTTTTTGTTTGGACACATCTCACGTATTTATCCAAATTTCTCCAAGTAAGTAATAATTCAGGTTCATGGACCATATCACCCTCAAGAAGTCGAGGTCACATTGAATCCACTCTAAAGTTGAAGTAAAGATTAAGCAAATGCTGATCAATCCATTGTTTCTGATGGATACCATTGCACTTAAAATCGCTGATTAAACTACGTAGCATATCTAGGCCTATAAATGAACAACCTATTTTAGTCGAAAAATTAATTAATATATATATAATATTTAGTACTTTCCGTCTACGTATGCATTTACGCCAGTAAAGTCGGTATATGAGCTGTTTCAGTCGCTGCCTGCTACGCTAGACATCTATACCACACTCCCGATAACGATTTCGGCGGGGGCATTAAAGGCCTCTTTTTCTGGTGCTCTTTCTGGTCGCCGCAGACCCTCAAAGACAAATGACATTCTCCCCCGTCTGATTTATACAGTAGACGTTATTACGTGAACTGGAACGAAAACCCGAAGACTCGTTAACGAACAGGCGATATCCGTAAGAGCCAGAATCAGAAATGCGCACAGAATTTAAAGTAAGATATAGCAGTCTGCCATGTCTTCCCGCCCTGTTCTAACGGCCGACATGGACGCGGTCGCAGCATTGGCAACGGAGTGCGTCTAAGCTATTGGACATCGTACGGTGCTACGTAATCGCGTGAGTATTTTGCTAACGTGAGGTTAGTGACGATAAACGAAAGGAAGCAGTACGTTGAACAGAAACAAGATATAATATGGTAACTATAATTCAAGAGATGTCATGATAAGGAAAACTTTCCGTCCATCTTGTAGGTGTAGAGCTTGTTGTGCGATTTTTTTTCGCATCGATGTGTTCAAGTATATGAAATGTGAAATAGTGGAAAAAAAAAATGAGCAAGGCATAAATAAATATAGAGAGAATACCGGAGCAAAGGGTAAACATTTAAAAGAGTATGTCTTTTCAAAGTGAGCTCAGACAAACTACGTATACGCTATAGCTGGCAGCCTATACAGTTACAGGCAGTGGAAACCGTGGCTGATTCAAAAGGTGATTTGTACAAAGTCGCTTAAAAATGGCCAATTCTGACGCATACTGAGCTAAATAATGGCCAGGGTGCAGACAACACTTGAGAGTCGCTCAACCCATGTGTGTGTCAGGAGCGCAATCTGAACAGGTGATATTTTGATCACTAATGATAAACATCTAACCACACAAGAGCAGGGGTGCCTTTAGTTGTTCCATTCGAGTGCAGTTCGATAATTCCAGGCGTAGCATTCATTTATAATGGCGAAAAAACAAAAAACGATACCAGCCAGCCTTCGCGTATGCTACGAGAGAGATTCCAGTATGAAAGATATTTTAGGTGAGCATCTTCACAACGACCAAAAACCCTTTTACCATCCCGAAGGCCATTAAAGTGTGCAATTCCCGCCGCCGAACATGACTAAGACGAAAGGCTCAAGGAACATATAATGCTATAGCTCACCAGCGTTCAGGACAAGCGAAAAATGACTAAGGATTTGTCATCGCATAGTGTAAAGTGAGTGTCAGACTAAGAAACCCATAAATACTGAGTCTTAAAAATATGCAGAAAGATCTCAGACATTTGTTTATAGGCGGCGTTCTCTTTCGACTTGCCGCCGATGCTAGCCTTGTTAGCGCCGCTAACCATATCAAAATACAGCAGTCAAAACAGCGAAATATGTGTGTGTGTGTGTGCGTGTGTGTGGATCAATGCGACGGTAACGCCATCAACACGTGTGTTATTTTCGTTCTTTGTTTTCTTATGATTTCAATCTCGATGGCGTCTCACTCCTACCCGTGTGTCATTTGACGGAGTAATATCTCTTACTACTTGTATTATTATCTCAGGCATATATACCCCAAGTCCGGAGCTGGCACACAGTTCATAGCATTTGGCGGGCTACGCTAAGAAGTGGCGAGATACCTACAGCGAGGCTAATAGCACGTCTGGAAATCCGAATTCGTTCTCAATTCAGTCAGTGCCAATTGCGTAAATGCTCAACGTGTATACTATTTCGAAAATTGGCTTCGGTTAGTAATGGTTCACTGTGTAAAATAGTCAACGTTCGTGTTTCGATTCATATGCAGGTGCAAAAAAGGGGGAACAGTCGCCATCGACCGCTGCCGCTATAGCAGATCAAAAACGAATCGAAAGATCGTGTAGCACGTAGTTGATTTTCTCGCTGGAATCTGTTGTAGTCGTATTTTTTTCTGAAGGCAACGAGTTCGCGAGAAAAAGATGCCTGGTCGCTTAACATAGCCGGAAAAGTTGTGTTTCATTATACCATAGACCAACATCATAAATATAGACTCTATTTAATAGAGTAATAAATAACGCTTCTATGTTATGTCTTCTAATGAGGTATATGTTGAAGCGCCAGTGGCCTATGTTTATATGCTCCAACTGGTGTCGTTATGAAAAATAGATGGGCCTATATCTTATAGTTGAACGGGACAACATTAAGGTATAGTCCTGTCTAGGATAGACGTTGTGTACAGTCATTGGCAAAGGCAAATGCGATCACTAAATGAATAAACGGCTTCATCTCATTCCGTGGAAAGCACCATAAACGCCATGCGGCTAAACGGGAAAAGCATTGACAGTACGATTTTCCATTAAACGTAATGTTGTACCATGTTTGAATGAAGGTGACTATCGATAGCAGGTGAGCTGGCTGATGGCAGGGCAGTAGGAGACCGCTTAGAACTTGACAGATCCGGTTCTGAACGGGGTCTTTATGAATTTCTAGAAGAGCTTTTATTTTGTTAAAATCAAAACTGAGTGGAAGGGCTTACTTGTTCGGTTAGTTGACATGACTCGTAAAAATTCAGTTTTACAATTTATTTATTTGTTAGAATTAATGGATTTCTCAGCAGTTGGTATTTTGAAACGAGTTGTAAATACAACCATATGAAGAGATACCAACGTGCCTATACGTTATACCAGTTTATTCTTCATACTAATTCATCTTCTATTCTTCTAAAATTCCCCATAATTTTCCTATGTTACTATGCAGTTTTATTATGCTTAAAGCAATAGGGCCTTTCCATCGAAGTTTATCGACGTCGAACGAAAGAGTGTTTGATAAGCCCTATTTCTTTAAAAAAAACTGCGAAGCATTGGCTGAATACGGTTTTATCCCGAAAGCGTACTCGTACGACACTTCTAATTCTGGACTGCCCACGAACAAAGGAAAAAAATTCAATTGAACTACGTTGACGGCCCATTTTTGCGGGGCAAGAATTCTATAAAGTCGTTGTGCGCTGCTGTTACGTAAAATAAAATTAGAGCAGAACAACGTTTTGGACAAATGTCATTATTGAACCCCGACTAATTTAGGCGATATTAGCGAAATGACTAAATGGCGACATGCACAAATTCACAGTCCTCTAACGTGCTGTTCTGAAGCTGTGTATGTATAAAGCAAACTCTTTTTGCTTCCAAAAGTTTTCCTATCCTGAACTGCAAAGGGTTTCTATTGGTAATTCAATAACCTCCAGCAATAGCGACTAGAAACGTGACCTCCCGGGACCTGCCGCTTACAGGATACGCTCACTTGTCCCTATTCCTGTATGATTCATGTGAAGTCCGTAAAAGTGACAGGTATCGTCTCTAGCTGAACGTTGTACACGTGTTTTACATGCAAAACTAGCGCGTGTATTATTTGGTTCACACCTCGGTAGTCGATAACACCCGGGCTTTTATCGATACTTTTCTTTTCATCCTGTACTGGCACGTTTGAAATTTGGGCTCAGTGGGTTACTAAAATATTCATACATCTGGGCGTCTTAATGATGTCGATTTGAGATGTTGCAACTCATTATTTATCGGTCGAAGCACGAAAACGCAAGAAATCGTGATGAAAGTAAAACTGTTCTAATTTATTTGTCTACTTATTGCTATGTGTACATTTATCTGCAATGATTGCAGGAAGAGTTCTTCCCGAAAAGGTTGAAATTATATATAATATTCGAGTAAGCCTTTGCCGATCCGTCCTGTTATGTAGGAGTTTTGCTGATAGCGTCAACCTTACTGCAATGGGTTCTAAGATTTTTTGGACAGGAAAAACAATAGCCTGAAACCAACCTGTAAACCGTCGCCTACTGTTAATTATGATTCCTACATTTGTTCTCCCTTATTTTAGTACTCGAGAACGTATTTGCTTCTAAGAAATTTGACTATTTTCCAGAAACGAATGTTTCCGAATCATGCAACGTAATTTTAATCAGCCTTATTTGCTCCTATTAGGCCCATAGTGTTGTGGTGGCCGTCGGCGCTGCTGTTGTTCCTGTCGTTGTCGATGATGTGCTCTTCGCTGACTGCAATTGTAAAATTTTTAAGCCTGTATCTCATTATTGGAGCTTCGTCTCTGCCTTCCTCCATTACACGCTTTCCCGTTCAATGTCCTTTTCACGACAACACCAAGCGTGAAGCTCACAAACGGTTCCTGCGTAGGTAGGAACTCATCTTGCTACAATCGATGGGAACGCACTGCCCATTTCGCTAAAAAACAACGCCATTTACGCCAGTAACCAAAATGATTTCCAAGACTATCACTTCGAGGTGAGACTCGACAGATTAGATGGACAGATGGGTCAGTGACAGACTGTTTAAATACCCTCCCATTATTTGTAAAGGCTTTTATGCATACGCTGATGTGATTTTTACTAACGCACACGACGCACAGAATATCATATTGATCGAAACTGTGCTACGTTAAAGGGCCACCAACTTTAACTGTTATGACACCTTGATGAGATTGTTGCATTCTAATGGCGTGTTCTTGGTTAGCTCCCGTTATGATGATCACGCGCTCGTATACCAAACCTCAGAATCTGGTCGTGAGCATCTGTATCAAGTACCGAGCCGTTACCATGGAAAGGCGCTTTCAGGACATGCAGCCATGAAAGGCAAACACAATATAGAGATCATGCCTATTCTAGAGCGATGATAGATGACCACGATGTCCTGTGTGATTGAGCCTGGTCGTCTCATCCCCAGCCCACCATGGCAATCACGTGCGATCCAAACGATCTGCGAAATCTAGTAATTCTCGATCTGGATGCAATTTTTCTGGAAGCCGAAGATTCAGATGTGTAACGCAAAAAAATGAGTAGAACAAAGATCAGCTGTAACGACGAGTGCAGCAACGGCGACAACAACAACAACAACAACATTAATGCCTACCAGTGGGTTAACGACTATCAGCTAGTTGAATTAGCAACAAAGATAGCAACAGATACGCTAATTAATGTGTTTTTACTTTACCTCATCTATTCTCGTTACCGTGCTCCGGAAACAGCTTATGTCCACAAACTGTGATAGTTGTAGCTCTTTCCCCGAATGAGTTTTCGAGCGCACGGGATCAGACACTGGCGCACGTCTTGTACATGACAATACTAACTAACAAGATTATTCGTGAAGAAAAAGTTCAACGTAACTGCTACACCACGTGGTAACACGTTGAACATTCCGTTTTCGTGATGGCTCACTGATAACGTTTTTGTACACAAGATTCAAGGACGCGTAGGGTTGTGTTAGATTCGTCTAGATTCAAAAACCATGCGTAGAAACGTTTCGTTGTAGAAGAATATCTAATGGCAGACATAATACTGGACATAAATAACACTTGGAAGCAGTTTGAATAATAATAACTGTCATATTGGTCACTTGTTAAGAGATGTAAAGATGAAGAATGATGTTTACTTTATGCGATCCACAAAAAAAATAAGACACGCTTTTCACGATTTCCGTGTCTTCGCTATAAACTGGCTTTTATTGATGTGGTAAGAAGTATTAATAATAATAACAATGATAGTAGTTATTATTACCACTATCGTTAGGAATGGTTTCAGGATGTAAAACGGTCAGTAGAACATAAGCCAAATCACTGGATTTTGCTATTATATTTAAAAGCAGTCTCAGAAATTAGAAGTAATATTCAACGTAACATTTTTTGGTACACTCTTGCAAGAAATCTACATGAGAAAACCTTTCCGCGTTATTATACACCTCTCTATTGATAAATCCATCGGTCGTCGTTATTACAACCTCGATATGTTGACATATTTTTATTTCACTATGGGGGGCGAAAGGTTGAATTCGACGGTGGAAATTCAACGATGGCGGAAAGCTGTTCCCTCACAATACCTAGAGACCTTTTAGGGTCTACCTGAAAGCCTGATTCCATCCGATGTTGTCTAGTATAAGGAGAGTGGAGAAAGTGGTAAACGTTGTCTTGTCTCGTTTCGAAAAATTTCCTTTCATTTGCACGTTTGCTGAGAAAGCGTTTCCTCTAATGGCCCTAACGGTTGTCGATGCTTCCGCTTCTGTTTGCAGTATTTTAACAGACGTTTTAAAGACATTACTTCAGCCTTCTATTGGGGGGTTTAACGGAGAGTCCATGCAGTTGCCTGTTCCATCTGCGTCCAGTTGGTCCGTCCCTTTGACGGTGGTAACGGCTAACTCTGGAGCAGATTCGATCCAATCGACTGGCAACTGCCAACAGTTTTCTATAGTGCGCTCGATTTAATCATTTGCTTATGGCACACAAATTGGCAATTCGTTTGTCAGACACGCCAATTACTAGGGTGTTTCGTTCGTTCCTTCTGTCCTATCGGAGCTAGTCGTTACCGCTTTAGCCATAACTTACGCTGTTTGCCTGCCTCAAAGGGAAAGTATTGCTATCTCCAAATGCTATGCTCCAAAGTGCTAGGTAACCACGCCAGAACTGGGAACCATCGTCACATTATTCGCAATAGAAAAAAAACACTTTCTCATTCACCCAACACACAGTAAGCATCTAGGATCTGCATGAGAAAACGAAGTATAGCCCCCGGTATCATTACGTACAATTGATTATGATGTGATTTTATGTTTAGCAGTTTAATACAGAAAAGCCAAAATGTAGATAAACGTTTCGAGAGAGATAAACGAACGAATTTGTTCAGTTCCGTAAATACTGGGATCGTTTACGAACATTAAAAGAAAGAGATTGAAAAAGAATCACTGCGAGCGATAGGTGGCTAGGCGTATTCGGTAGGCCACGATGTCTAATGTTTTCTCGGAAAACGCGGCCACATTGGTACCTGTACGTACGCCTACACCATACAATGCGCCATGATGAACTGGCGTGAAGATACGTCGACTGCGCATTGCGTCATACAGTTAGTTGTCTGCACGAATGAAGTGTCCTTATGCCCAGTCTCAAATCTATGTATCTCTAAGCCTAATTGGCAAACACGTCATCACTGCACCATCACGAGGCCACATTTTTTTAAGGTCGTTGTTTATGTGTCTCACCCCATCTCTTCCACCTGTGACAGAAACAAATAAATACAAATTACAGGCGAGTGCGGCACCCATTAGAGATGTTTCAGGCGTGACATCGTAGACCTTGCATATAGCTGGAACGAAAATAATAATGCCGTCACAGTATTTCGCACCTATCAAATCAAGTTACTTTAGTTAATATTATCATTATTACTGTTGGATGGATGATCCGGAAACGAATTCTCTGTATTTATTTCGTAGACAATTTTACTCTTTTCCTTTCAGAAGTGCCATTTGTAGCATACAATCGTTTTGCGCTTGATTTCTCATTGAAATTTTTCAAAAGTCTCACACACAAACATACGCTGCAATGGCCTCTTCCTTTCTATCCAACGTCTGATTTGTCGCTTGTCTTGCTTATTTTCGTTTATCCGCCTTTCTCGTATCGTAATTTCCGTTCTACCGGGTTACCCTGGCAGTGTAGTCAAGCGTAATCAGCCCTAAGCTGCACATTCTCGGTTCCTTATCCTTTTTTGCATTCGTCTTTTGCCTGCGATAGAATCGTGTGCAGACTGCGCACCGGTCCCCACCTTTTAAACGGATAACAATAATCCATCTGTGGCCGCTCATCGGAGCAACACCGCTACACTGTGCTTAACAACGTGTTCTTTTTTTTTCTGTGTTTACGTCTATATGCACTGTGTATATGACCACATCGGGCTGTGAGTGTTGCCTTTGAGTAAAATGGACAATAGTCCAACAAGCAACGTTATTCTTGTCGTTAGAACTACGATTTGTGCTGCCGATACTTACAGCTGCTGGTGCCGCTGTCACCGCTGCCTTTATAGGTGCGGTCGACGCTACTATTTTTGAAAACGGCGAAATTTTTTCGTCCTGCAAGACAGTTGCGCAGCGGCGGAAAAATAATGCCACGACCAAACTATCCGGCAAACTCGTTATGCTAGTTGCTTTGCTATAGTACGACCACAGTCAGTGGAGTACTGGTAGTAAATGTTCTGTACATTTCTCCATAGGCTCGTGGCAAGTTTAGCTCCCGACAGCCCTGCCACAGGTAAAGGCTATATCCAGTGGCGACAGAAGGAGCTGACAGACCACGTATTACACAGGAGGGTGCGCGGTTCATCGATTTTGAAACGGTTATATATTCGTTTCAGGGAGGAAGCGGGAGACGTGAATGAAGTTAGCGAATGGTCGGTCGGAAGTTCCACCTAGCAACATTAAGTTGCTGTCATTTGTTTCAGTTCTTAGCAGTTACTTGTACGGATGCGAGCGCAGGGTTGAAACTGGGGTACGCCAGCGTTTCCTATCTACTATAACTCTGTTTACGTTTTTACGTGTAAGTAAGACTCGAAGTTAGTAGCAACAGCTGAAATCGTCAAACAATGGAAAACTTTCCGAGCACCCGAGGGCGCTGCTAGGATGAGATAAGAGATAATGTAAACATAAGATAGCCTATAACACGTGACTTTCAGAGACAACGATCACATCGAAAATTAGGTGTTTTTTTCTTCTTTAAGTAAATGCGCGCTGATATCAGCTGCTAGTGTGGCCGTTAGCCGTTAGGCTGTCACTATTCCGGCCAGATGATGTTCCTTGGCAAAAGACTCAACGACACATTTGTATCAGCACCGAATGCCGTAACGGGAGATCAGGTCATATATGAACCAGATAACGCACATTAATTAATAAATAGATATGGCAAATGGATAAGAATAGAGCAGCCTCTAGAGGGATTTAGCGGTAAGAGATTGCACGAATAGCAGCGTTTTGTTTGACGTCGACCCAAGGCCTTTTTTGCACGTTGTTGTAGTCATCATTTCGTTTGAGGTTTCGAAAGGATCAAGAAACTACTTCGAATCTTTTTCCGACCTCCGGCATGAGTTCGTATCTGAATTCAAGCTCACTGTTCTCCTATAACTGATTCATTAATTCATTTACATTGGGTAGTGTTCTTCGTAATAACAACGAGCGAATGGAACGCTAGACAGTGAAATCAATGCTTTTCATCCGTCACGGTAGGATTATTGGTGCGCTCAGAATCCGATAATACCTCTGCACACGAATCAAGCTAATTTAGGAATTAGACAGAAATAGATTTTTGAGGTTAGCGTCAGCGTGCTGTATTTCACTGTGGAGATGAACTTTTTTTCTGCTATACCCCAAGCTGGCTGCGGTTTCTATCACGGATACCCCACCTTCTTTTCGGGCGATGCCATCGGAAGCGCCGCTATTTTTCTATTTATCAATAGCAAATAAGATAGTTTAATAAACGCGATGAACTTTCTTATAAGACTTTCCAAAACAACTCTGTAGAATTCACCATGTTGTTCAAAGGAGCAAACATCAAAGACAAAAAAGCGAAGTTTTTCATGAATATTTCAAGGTACCTTTGTTGAAAGCCAGGGCGCGGTTCAATGAAAGCCAAAGGATTTTATTCAATACACAAAAAAAGACGATGCTACCCGACTTTCGGAGATAGTCAAGCAATTTTGATGGTGGTTTGAAAAAAATTGAAAAAAGAACGTCCATATGTCTTTGAATTCTTTGTCCATGTATAAGCTCAATATACGCATGCATAGATATGCAAATAATCCTTCTTTACTATTCTCCTGAAGAAAGGATTGTGCATTGTTTCCTGTCGCGGAACGACGGGCTTGTTTGCCGCTCAATTAAACGAATAGACGCATGCTATGATATTCCGCCAAGCACTACATTAAAAACCATTTCGATTTTTTAATGCTGCGGATCAATTACGTTCTTTTTTATTCAGTCACCTCTTTTGGAAACATTACGTTAGGGTATACACTGGAAGTAATTTACAATAGAGCCAATCACCATGTGCTAATGTGTAAATCTTCATATATATACATATATATAGATGCGATTATTTCTATGGAACCGATGTTATATGCTAACGGTTTCCCTAAGTGAGGAAAAGCAGGTCTCGCACGATTCGTCTTACGTTTTGCGCTCTTGAATACATACATATATAGAATATTGGCAGTGATTAATTTAGCGAAATTGCTTTTTTGCCATTAGTGGACCCGCCTACTTTATTTTCTCTCGCTCGCTCTGTGTATAATGAAAGTATTTATGTGTTTATATACGGCGAAGTGATCTATGCAAAATGATCACGCGTGGTAGCGATGGCACAGTGAATGCGTTTGATTTTATGCAGTTGGAAACTGGTTAGCGGGGATCGGTCGGCATCAGCCGTCATTGAGATGAAGTTTATTTTATGTTAGTTTGGCCATGTTATTTTTTAGTTAGCAATAACATAAACACGTTATTCCGTCTAGGTGGCCATACCACAGTTAATAGTCTACTGTGGTATTCCGTTTGTGTTGTGGGGTTTGTTATTACACGTCGATGAATTTTTCCTGTGCCTCTTGCTTGCGTCAATAACGATCTGCCAACGAGGTAGTATATAATAAAATATCTGTACTCTCGTTCATCGAGAGAGCGTATTCAGGAACTCACCCAACTATTAATTTTTGCCCGCAGCACTAGACGATCGCTGAGGAGGTATGCCGCCCAGGCAGGTGGCTAGCTTAGTTGGCCACAATGGATAAAAACCATATTTTACCAAGGATCGTAACAATCAACGCCCATGCTCAAGTATTATGTTGTCTCTGAAAGCAACTTGTTATTATTTTGCAATAATTGTAAACTTCAAGGGTAATATCTATAGCTAGATTGGCGCCTGAACACGAGCCAACAGGCTTAAGTAACCTGCTGACTAGACGGGTTAAGCATTGCAATCACAGCTCAAATGACGGTAGACAAGCGTTGATTCACTGCTGGATTTCTGCTCATAGCTCACTTTCATCTGAGCCGTCCGGCATGCGAACGTCAGCAAATTAGCTAGCCAACAGGAAGTGTGCATTCTAGCTCATCCGTTTCGCCCTAATATTCAATTCGATACAAGACGAAAGGACAACGATTGTTCACAAATATACTGAGGAGTGTTGAATAGCCACCGAGTTACCACGCAATCATCAAACGTCCAATCGCAGTTTCATCGGATGCAGCTCATAATAGGCCGGACGTCAACAATGGACTACGAAGTGAAACTTAAGTCGCTGAATAAAAGACTTCGAACTATGGCCACGACGAAGCTGCCGGTACCCGGTGGTAAAGGTGAATCAATCAGTGCTCTAGGCTTCGATAAGCCCCCATCTATAGAGCTGCAAAGAAAGTTGAGACAATGATGGCATTGAGGATCGTGATGATGATAAAAATTGGTTACCCTAAAATTATCTTCTACCGGGCAGCGTTTTGCCGCTTGGTCTATCTGCTCTCATGCAATGATAAGAAAATCCTCGAAGTGAAATGGCACGTTGAGGCGCGCCTGTGGAAAGGGCACCTGCCTTTATTCAACGGCTTCTACACGTTTCCCTTTGGCAAGAACGGATCGGAATTAAGCTCTGTGGCTCGTGCCGATTCTTTGTTTAGCTATTGAAGAAGCCTTCGTGCCAAAAACAAAGAGATGAGGGTTTCTGTTTTTGTTTAAGTATGTGTCCACACCCGGCCGTAGTACACAACTATAAAAGTGTTGTGGAAAAAACCCACTTTTAGGAAAATGAGGGAAACTATCAGCGTTCGTCAAGTACATTTATCGTGATTATGTTTTGGATAGCTGTTACGTGTATGGCATGAGTGGATGAATTGGACATAGGCTGTGTGTATACCGGAATATTCGTTATTTGTATGAATCAAAATCGCATTATCTCTTTAGGTTAGCAGTCCTCGATATAATGCTACCATACACAGTGTACATACTAGGATATCAAGTTCGTGATACGAAAAATTGGTCACACAATAAAAAAATCCATCGGTTCATATGTAGACATTAATTATATCACATTTAAGAAACTGAAACCTCTGAAGTTTTGTTGAACGCCTCCACCGCAGACGCTACTGCACTGACCAAAACAGTCAGCTGAATTCCTCTGCCACAACCTAGTTTCTATAGTCCGCTGTTGGGATATATTATTAAAAGCACTGAAGAAAAACTATATTGCAAAACTTCCCCAGTATAGGCAGGGATCCAGGAAGCGGAGCCAATGTCCCAGTCAAGTATAACATGCGAAGCACTTTCTATTTTATTCCGCACGTCGCCTCCGGGTTGCTTCATCTATATCTAGGTCGTCGTTAAGCTCAATTCCCAACAAATGTCGAAATCAACCAAATTTCCCTAACTGGCCGAATTTTATTTGTTCCTATGCACGTACCTCCACGTGTTTTTTACCGATCGATGAACGGCTACGCTGGTTCCAACATTGTTTTTGTTTCTATGAACAGGCCGAGAAGGGAGTCAACGCAAAAAGGTAAAACGACAATAATATTTTGAATTGTACCGGTTCCCAAAAGCAGCCGGCGAAAGGCTGTTTCGAAGAGGCGAGCCTACTGCGTAATAATAATTGCCCAATATCGAGACTAGCGGCAGGGCGGTGACGTGCGTCATCGACGGGTACCTGAGAATATTTATTGTTACTACTGTATGAGTATAGATCCGTCTGTATATGCGTGCATGCACGTGTATATGTGTGTTTGAATATCGTGTCTCCCTATCCGTAGATTTGTGTGTCCATGTTAATAACAATTCGTTGCGGTAGTATCGAACGAAACCGAAGGCGAGTGCATGCCCAAACGAGAACAGTTGAAAGAAGAAACCGAAAGGTCTGAATACCCGATGTGCACAATTGCGGGACACAGCCTACTTGAACTTCGGGGGCAACAGCCGCGGCTGCAGCTGTTGCGGGTTCGTTTGAGTAGCGATTCATCGTCAATCGATAGTTTCATTTGGTATCACCCACTGACTGTCGTTTAGCAGGGCGAGCATCACAGCTGAACCAGCAGCGGTATCCGGGCGCGCGGCGGTACAATTTTGAAACGATGCAGGAAAGCCGCGATAGGTTCAATAGGCGCGATTCAACAGTAGCAGCAACGAAAGCAATGATTGAGCGTCCGCCTGTGTAGATTTGGATTGCTTCAAACGGCTGGAAGGATCAAATGTAGCCGGTTAGGACAACAGGAGAGAAAAAGGAGATGGAAAAAGAGTCACCCTGACATAACTCGTCTATTTGAATCGGCTAAGAGCTATCCGGAGGTTGATTCAACAGAAAACGTTTCAATAGGGCCAATGGCAGCAGCTTTTTTTTTTTTGGTAATATGCTAATTTATGGGCGTGTAACACCTAATTGTGTTAAAATGGGAAACATACATTCATATGATGGCTATTGTTATTGGAGTTTATGCTAATGGCCGTAGTTTATGAGACTTTCATGTTGTCGTTTTTCGATCGCCGTTATTATCGCTATTACTATCGTCATTGTAAGTACTGTTATATGTGAGCACAGGGTGTTCGAAGAGGTGCCTGACTTCACGGCCTCCCATAAGACTGACTCAAAGAAGTTTGCTGTGAAGTGTTACCTTACATGATGGCGTTTTTTTTTCGACATAGTAAAAATACTGTGCAACTGCATGGGGTCGTGTAGTTTCTTTCAGGGGTGCAAAATTGCCATAGAGTGTTTAACAAGCCATGCAACCCCCTTTGAGGATACGTTCCCTTCCCTATGACGATTAGAGATTATCTCATGCTTATACCTCTGGAGTGGACAATAATATACATAACAGTGTGTGTGTATATATATATATATATAACAGTGTGCTTCACGATGAAGACTGAATTTGAATAAATTAGCTGTAAAAAAAAGTAATATTAATTTAATACAATGAGTTGTAATGGTAGTATAATGAGTTGAAATCGCTAACTTAGATAGGTTCCAAAAATCATAATGTATCAATTGGGCATCGAACCCAATACTCACAACAACCGGTCGTGATACCATATCGCTTGCTAAGCTTTGTTTAGTGGGTTACGTAAGTTTTTCTAAACTCCACAGAGAGCTAGAAACTGTATGATGATCGTTCCGACAGGCGTAATATCTGTCGCATGATGTACGCCTCGATGTGGGAGTAATCCAAGATCTAAGAATGAGTGTACATTAGAAATTGCAAGCAGCGTATATGAAACGTTCTGATAAAATGTCGGTAATTTCAATGTCGAATTCAATAGTTAAAACAATGTACATAAATCACAATCGACAACGCACCGAAAACAATGGCTGTTATCGTCATTGTCGGATGCTGACTACTGCTGCGCTGAATATAGCCTGCTTAGAGAACGAGCAGTTTGATTCCCGTACCGGACAGTAACCGCGTATCGATGACTTCGGCATAGAAACATGTCAAAGTGTGCTTCCACCAAATAATTTACTGCTACGAAGCCAATTTTTTTGTGATAGCGGTTAGAAAGGTATAACTACGTAATAAATCACGCTTGACGGTGGAGAAACGTTCACGCACATCTAGTTGCATTATGCCGGTCAACTGTAGAGGTTCTTGACGGGCTGTCTTCGAAGTACCGCTCCGAGTCACAGATTTTCAGTCAATGCTGTACCATCATGTACAAAGTCGCACAGTCATAAGCAACAATTACCCTTACTTAAACGGCTTTTCTATCGGTTGTCAGCGATGTCAACGACGACGTGATAAGCATCACGGTTGTTTATATCGATTAGCAACTCAGTCAAAAGGAACACGTCTCTTATAGTGTGGCGGGGCCAGTTTCGAGAACGGAACACCCTTTGTTTTTCTCCGACATAACAAGTTGCATTAAAACACCAAAAAAACAATAAAAATATATTAGGAACAAATTATTTATCCATTTAGTGGTAACGGTGCTAGGTTGCTATTAATGACTTGCTCGAATTTATCGTGTTGTTCTATGTTTACAGCAAGCGCTGGAAAAATGTTTGTCTCTTTGTGCAACGGGCTCTTCTTTACCTCGAACTGGGCCTTCACTTGGGTACTCCAATTACTGTAGTTCGGTTATGACTTTACAGGTACATAAAGCTTATCTTGGTGATAGCTTAATGAGCAATGTGTATAACGCCTGCTATTTTAGGGACACGTTGCGATTTAGATCTGCGTCCGGGCGTATATACACCTCGTTTTGGGCTCGAAGCCAGCGTCTGATGAAGTGTTGGCCGGCGATATCGGGCGTGAAGCTACGGGACATAGAGAGGCATAACTAGCTTTCGCACACCACATAAGAGCCTCATCTTCGAATACCTGAGCACTTTTGGGCGGCACGGGTATAACATTGCATTTCTCTTTGAAAACAAAATGCAGCTTGGTCAACAGTGGTGGACGGTGTCATCATGTGAACTCAGACATCTCTCGTTTTATCATATATATATGTAGCACTATGAATACACACAGGAGCAGGGAAAAGTGGAAGTCGGTTAACACTTGAAATAATAGTTAAAAATCTAAGTTAACGGGTGTCTAAACGGAAAAAGTTTACAGAAAATAGTCATTACAATGCGTTTAGTTATTTACAATGACGGCGTCACGCCATTCACTGTCCACTCTCGTATAAATACGTATGACCGATTGGCCTATTCGCCTCGGGTGATAGGCCATGTCTGCGGTTCGATAGGCTTCGACTGTTTCGAGATTTCACTCAGGCAGGCTCCCTCATTTAAGATGCTATGAACGACAACGATCTACCATCGGCAAGGCGAATACCTACATATCAAACGCGTTTGAAGAGATCACTCGCGACAAGCGACAATGCGACCAAATTATTGCTGTATCTAAGCGTTGCTAATCAGCCCTAAAAATAAAGGTGGCCACTCGAAGCGTTTACATGATAAATGGAGACTGCCATTATAGCATAATAAACACATTGAATAAGAATGATGATGATGATTATTTGCTCGTCCTTTTTTTACCTGGGCCTATATGCCAACACTGACTCGATAGTGCCAGCTCTGACGAAGACCGTAAACCCAATTCCGTTTTCCGTTCTGTAGATAAGACAAACCATGACGGAACATCATTAGTAACATATATAAATTAATGTTGTGTAATATTGTGCACTTCTGTCAAAAGTCGATTGATGCTAGAATTAGTTTTTTTTTTTTTGTTATTTCTGCTATTGTTGGCATTTTGATAATGGCCGAGACAAATGTTATTGGCGTTAAAGTGGGTGTGTCAGTGTCGTCTTTTACAAATTGAATAGCATATAATTTATATGGCGCAAGCAACGTGTATATATACGGTCTAATCTGTGACAAATGTATATCCAGATGATATTTGATGTAATTATGTGTGAGTGGTGGCTGTAAAGACAAGCACAGGGAGAGGATATATGTGTATAGGCAATATTTTAGTACGAAAGTAAAGCAGTACGTGGTTTCTTAATTAGACGATGGCGATTAGTACACCATAGTGCCGGTTTACGTTATAGACGCTTCTGAAGATAGAACAGTTCTACGAGTGCTGAGTTTCATTGTTGTATTTCAAGCACCAAAGTAAAATAAATTGTGTCATAGACAAGAACTAAATAAGCTGAAATCAACTATCAGCGCTGAAATTCACCAGAAGAAACATCACAGTCCTACGTTTAACGTGCTTGGAGAGTTTCGACCTAACGATTTCTGCATCAACGTAGACGCTTCATCATATTTTTCAGTACCGTGTAGCTTATTCCCGTTCTGTATTTTCCTGGAATGATCTAAATAAATGTTTCAAGTTTTAGGTCTGAAACTGCACGTTCATTGCATCACTGGTTTAGGTTATCTTATGAGCGTGTCATCGCTATGACCCCCTGACTTCACCCATTGGCCATAGTGACCACCGCGTCGCTGATGCTACGTCAACAAATCAAGTTCAAGGCAAACACACCTGTAGCAGTAAATAACGCGTTTGGCGCGGGGGGTGGCAGCGGGGGATGACGGTGGCGGTGATCAGCGCCCTTTAACAAAATAGCGGTGCCCTATCCACGCTGTTCGGCGCCGCCTGCTGTGAACACCTCTGCAATGTTTGATCCTATCGCACAAGAGTACCAACAAACAATTGTCGGCTGCAGGAGCATCGGTACGACGATTAAAACAGATAACGGTACGGTTGCGCCAATATCGACGAACGGGATAGCGAAGGGAGAACTTCGCGCTTTTTTGTTTTACTTTCGTAGTCCTTGCTTCAAGGTGCCCTACCCGACGTTTACAGGCATCGTTTGACCGGTAGCACAGACCGACTCGGCCTTTCGTGTCGATCCTACAGGCGTTATATAAACTATAACAGAGTGCACCTTTGACAGCGCGGTAACCTGAAATAAAATTGACTGAAAATTGGTCGTATTTGGAGACGAGTGTAAATGTTTCATATATTATTTTTGAGTAGCAGAATAGACAGGCAGAAATTGGGCTGACATAACGACACAGAAAACGGTGTAGATATTAAGACAGTATTTCCACTGCCGAATTCACACTGAAAGGCGGATAGCGAATGAAAAAGAGCAGGAAATGCGTCTGCTAGGTGTGAACAAAGCTTGAAGGAGCTTGAAGAGAAAAGACGGCCTAATTTTGCTGGCTGGGTTAGGCGACTGGCCAATTGTAGCTGATGTAGTTGGGTCTCTAAGTTATAGTTTCGATTCGTTCCGTGCTGGGAGCCAGCGCTATGAAGCCAGTAGCAGACGTAAAACATTTATTTAGTAGAACTCTCCATTTGCATCCGCGCTTTTTTGGTTCTGGGAATTCTTGTGGGCAAAGTCCGCAGTTTCTCAACGGAGCCGATTCTTGATAACAATCAACAGCACTCTTTTACGGGCGTCATAACCTCTTGGCAATGCAATCACATTTTGCTAGAGAAGGTCACTGGAAGGATTTTAAGGGACAGGGTGATAATTATAACCATTGGAAGCTAGTTACTGGTCAGTCGACTAACTCGAATGCGGTAAATGCTGCTCGTTAGAAGGTAGAGCAAAAGGACACGTCGTACATGAAAATGAACAAAAACCCTATTTGGAATATTGCTAATGTTAGTCCCTAGTAGAACAGTAATGGGACAGAATCGAACTCCGTGAAATGTTTAAGCGAAAACATTTAAACATATATATTAAACGGATTCACAGCCTAAGTAACATAGCGTAGGTGGGATTGATCTAGTTAATTTTTTGTGAATAATTAGTCTTTGATTGTGTAACATTGTTCTTTGTGGTAGACGAGTTAGTTCTACCTCGGGGTTCTTCTTCAGTGTCTGTGTACTATATGTAGCATCATCACGCCCATCTTATTCTCCTATCTACTTAACACGGTCATCTTTTTTAATCGGTAGAACTGGTTGACGCTGAATGACTACAGTATCGTACGGCCAAGGGCAATTCTAGCGAAGTTGGCTATCGAATTCTAGGTGTAGATGGGAAGCGAATCTTCCCGCTCTCCTTAGGGCCTGCGGCACATAGGCGACACACATCAACATAGTAATAAAAATGTTATAGGCTTTTTGACGTCTCGTCTCAATGTCACGTCTTGTTCGGCCTCGTCCAACAGTCGGTCGTATCTCTGTTGCCATAAATTGCTTCGTAAGTCGTAAGGTCGAAGATATTTTTTCTTCTATTCTTGCCTATTTATCGTAGCATGAAAAGCTGGAGAGTAGAACTGACTCAAAGCGAGAAGCTCAACACCCCGACCAACACTATGACGTGTTATTGAAGAGCAAATTACACCTATAAGGTCAATTTAATAGGTTGTTTGGTAGTAAGATTGCTAGGAAACGCTGATGAATAGAAGATATTTGATGATAGCTATATGATTTTGTCGTGTCAATGATGTCGATTACTAAACTGCAACATAAATGAATAGTGGTTTACTTTGATTAGTTCATGAGAGAAATAGGGATGTACAGGAGATCGTGTTGTTCTCTGAACCTGTGAGGTTCTTCCGTTTTGTATATTATGATAGGAGCTCACTGAGATTATTGACACACAACCTTCTGAGGGCAAGTTACTTTTTGCTTTATTTTTTTTGCCTTTAATCGAGAAAGGGCCGCTTCTCACCATCGCATCCGCAAAACAGCCAGCAAACCCAATAGGCTCTGCAGTCCCTGAAGGATCTTCAAAGCAACAATCCTCTTCTATACTTATGGTCGTCTTCTTTACGAGCTCATGGAATCCAGTGCGTAAACGGCACGGAAAAGCTCGGCTCCTAGGTAAAAAGCCGGGTCGCTATAGGTTCTGAGAAAATCTGCATAAACTTTTCAAAAGTGCTGGAAAGCACTGTGGGAACGGGACGAATGGAATATTATATCCAGCTGACAGGATTCGCGTTTACTAACGAACGGATAGCTCAAAGTGTTCACCATGTAGAAGGTGTGGAGAAATGTCGCTTTCACTCACGATCGTTTCAATATCCGATCACCTATGCGTCGTACGAGCTTTGACTATTCAGGATAAATTTTGGATAAGCTCTAATTTCATCGCCATTGTTAACCATGTCTTAGTACGTAATATTGCCATAATGTAACACACGTGGATCTTGTTTTATTCGAATTACCAGTCTAGCAACTGTCGACGCGTTTTTCGTGTCCAACAGTAGGAAAGATCAGTGGGCCAAAAGACTAGTAAGGTTTTTCGAAGCAAACTATGGGTGAGTGCACTGTCGGGCAACAAGCGGAAGTAAACGACCGTCCCGCGGCCAAGGTAGGTCTTTCTCCTTCAAGATAAAAACGTCCAGCTCATTCTACTGAGCTACGTAGGCACTGTGTGTGAAATCCTTATATGACGGTATTATGAAACATTGCCAGGGGCCAGCTGGGCTTTTGTCTTACCCGCTTAGTCCCAATGGGATCAATTTTTCTACTCCGTTGTAGACAGAGGCGAAGCAAAATCATAGACGCAAGGGCCGTAGATACCATCCCTTCGAATAGACAAAATATTGTCTAAACAGACCACATAGCGACAAGACCATATGGGTATTATAACGCGAGATTTTTTAAAACCGGTTACTCACCACGACGCTTTAGACGGATCTGCGTGAATCCACTTATCGTATCGGCGTAGGATCAACTCAAGGACTTAGCAGCGAAATTATCGAAGCGGACCGTATCGCCCGCAGCGAATAAACAACAGAAATTGAATTTTGCTGTTCCGTCACAACCGGAATAAACGTCATGCGCAACGCTGTAACGACGCCGGAACTTCTAAATAGAACAAAAACGTATTGGTTGACTGAGCAACAATACACTTAATGTTTCTAGCTACCTGCAGTGGCCTATTCAAAAAAATAGCGTCCCGACATGTGCCTGTGTAAAACGGTTTAATTGCATGTGCAAGATATTTGCAATTATTTATTAGGACACCCCAATGGATAGGCATGAGATAAAGCTTTGCGCTTTATTTCATGCTTATCCATTTGGAAATTAACTGGAAACACTGCCAATTGGATTGCGGTTCCTCGACGACGGAAACTCGAGAAGGCTTTCTACTTATGGCCATTCAGCAATCCGGCCTGAAAACGCGCAACACTGGAAGGCAGTATAAATTATGAAATTTCCTGAAATTCTCCGTTTATGCATAGCTTATCATTTGAACGAGCGCGTTTAGTGGACTTGTAAAGAAAGATAACGAGAGCGGTAATAGTTAGTAATTAGCTAGAAGTGAGACCATGCAAAAGCTTTTGAGGTATAAAACTTTTTCTGTGTGAAAATGAGAAAAAGGATTCGCTCGTCTAAACATCTAAATGATTACCATTATCAGAATGCTGCAAGAAGTTCGTCACCTACCCAAATGAACAGTAAGATAAAGGCTCACCTTTTGTCGGCGCTAAGTTTCCCCTGCCAAGTACTGATGGTTCAGCAAGTTACATTAGAAAAACCCACTGATAATTATAGTTTCGCCGCGTACATTGGCATCGCATACGTTGACTCTATCGCTGTTACTTGAGTGATAAGTTCACGTTGATTGTACGTGGACCCTTAACTACTTGCGTCCGCAGACAATGTCACGTTGGAAAAACGTTTGTTTAACCAATCGTATTCTGAGAAAAAAATCTGATTCTAGTAAATCACCGCTGCGGGTGTCATGAAAATGAACGCCAAATGGTTATCCTTTGCTACTGACCTAACGTAAAAAACGTAATTTCAAACTGGCCAGGCCATTGCGTTCCCAGACAAACCTTTTAAATTGCAGATATGTGTTGATATCAAAGGTGACAGCGGATTTAGAACTATCTTCAAGTTGTTTTATATTTTGGATTATAGTGGAAGGATTATGTGTATTTATTGTACAGCTGCCTCTTCTATCTGATCGTTTCGGCAGTTCTGCCTGATTGTGTACCTTGTTAATCCTTAAAAACTGACATGAACTTGGTAGATCATAATTTGTTCATTTTATGTGACCTGTTTGGCGAACCCATCCGCTTCGTCTTGTAGGCACGCATGAATGAAAAGCCAACTTGCATGATGCTAAATACTGCATTACGCTGACCGCTCAAGGTAATTAAACAACCCAGAATTCATCTTTGTATGACGGACTTTGTATGATTTAGAGAAGCGTATTCATCCCTTATATTAGTACAATTTCAGTAGCTTTTAATAAGTCAATGAAATTCATTTGGACCGTTTATTAAGACCCTTTGTCTACTCTGTATCAGGGTGTATTTATGTATTATCGCAGCATATTTCTCCATTTTCTTTGCCATATCTCTCGTCCGGCTTAATACATCTCTAGATGTTGACTTTGACATCCAGTACCATCAGTACTCCATCAGATGGCTGACTTTTGCCAACAGAAATCAAGACGTGTTTACGTCCGGATTCGAACCTAGACCGCGATGTTACTCGCTAGGCCATCGCGAAGACAGCACGATACATTTTCTTGGCTCCCTTGTCAATGTTCAGTGTCAAGCAATTTAATACTCTTCCTTTTCCCTTGTTTTCGTTGTTATCACCTGATAAAATCGTTACGTTAGCATCCCATATAAGCAGCCTGACAGTTCTTTCTCGCTTGAACGGACTTGTTCCCGACGCAACAAACCCATGTAACTTTATCGACATGAGCTTCAAGTTTTCGCTGGTAGCCGAAGTAAGAAGAATCGCAATAGCCACGACCCGATGGGGATGAACAAACACTCTGTCATGTGATTACTGCCAAATAGAATGGTGCTTGTAGCGCTCGATATAGCAACTGCGTTGGATACTAGCAGAAGCAGCACGTGTACCCTTGTGATAAAGAAGATAACACTACAGACAACCCTCCTCTAATACATTGTAGGCATAACGTACATTTATGTTTTCAACAATCGTCAATAAGAAATGGGGCAGCAACGGCATGGATACAAAGTGGCCACGGTGGAACCAACTACTGACCCAGGGCCAGCAGGCGTATTCAACAGATCTAAGTAGACACAAACATGGAATGTTGAAAGCGCACGTAGGAAATAGTTTGTGCGTAAACAAAAGGTTTTCAATTTTTTACGCATAAGTTCAGATATACTCATGCGCAGCTACACTGCGGTCAGTGAGTATATCGCAAAATGATATATACATACAATACAATGTATATATTTCACTTGTGAATCACCCACTGACTACAGTATGGCCCTGCGTATGTACATACATACGCAGGGCCATACTATATATATAAGGTATTTGCGCGCATGCCTTCATTTGCCAGATTTTCTATTAAAGTAGAACCAGCTATCTCTGCAACAAAGTAATAAGCCTATTATGGCTAGAAATCGTGCGTCGTTTTTGCACTTTCAGCGAAAATCGGCTATTATGTGACATCTTCGCGATGAACGAATCCTCACTAAGACTAAAAACTTAATTTTTTGCCTGAAGTCAATGGAGTACCTCTCGTCGATTTTTTAGCTGAAGAAGATCTCCATGGCGCAAACCGGAAGATCCTCCATAGGGCTTAGATACTACGAAAGGTTAAAAAATTCACTGAAATATCACAAGAAGTAATTTTTGACACACCTGGATCACTAGTACATAAACTAGTGGCCATTTAAAAATGGCCATTAGGAGATTAAAAACTGAGAATATCAATTCCCGATTCAGTTGTCTAAGTAAGTTTTGTTTGTTTGAAACTCTTCGTACCGACAATGACATCTCCAGCACAAACCGCGCCCTATAGATATGTATATATTGGAGGTAACAAGAATTTCTAATCTTCCTCATACTATAATACTTTTCTATACAGAATTTTTTTAAATATACAAGCCTGTATTGCATAGGCGTATCGTAAGATCTACTAAACAGCTTTTATATGGCTAGTGTACCTAGTTAAAACCAATGTTTTTTTTTGTTTTACTCAGCTAGAACGTATACGCACAGACTCTACATGGATCAATGATAACTTTTTTTTTAACGATTTCTCTGCTTTGTACGCACTATCCTTAGCTCATAATCATGATCATAGTATATATGGTTCTAGTTGAGTTAGCTAGCCAATAGCTGCTAGGCTTAGAATGCTCTACTAGTTGCTGTAGTATCTAATCAACTATAGCTACGTGTATAATGTTCTTTTGTGACTTTTCTATTTTTACAGTGAAACAGTATCCGCCTGCTCGGCATGTTCACGCGGAGAAACAGCGTTATGACGGCTGGTACAATAACCTTGCTCATCAGGATTGGGGAGCTGTCGGTGAGTGTTTCTCCAACTAGTTGATCCTGCTTCGTACGAGACGTGCGCATCCGTCGTGCGAATAGATAGAAACGTTGGAAAAACAACAGAGCAATATTGAATGCTCTAATAGGTCCAGCTGCTGCTTTCTGCAGCAGATGCATATCTTTATGAATCCATGTAAACAAATATGCTGTACCAAATGACATACGCTTCATTTGTTCCTGGCTTACTTCATCAAACGGTATGAGGACATCTTTCTAATTTTGATCTAGCTGCATCTATACACTGATCGTTAGGAATAAAATGCAAGCGAAGTTATGCCTAACCACACTAATTTGGCCATCTTTGACTGCCTCCACATCAAGCGGATAGAACACCGAGCGGACACGCTGAAGGCTTAAAGGCCTGAAGTTCTAATATAAATTTCCGTCCGGCTGGGCAGGCCGTTTTCTTGCAGTCAGAGTTTGTCTTTATAATTTTGGATGTCTAGTAATCATCTCGTATCGATAAGTGATAAATCGCACCGTAACGTAGGAGTGGCGAACTGTCCAAGAAACCTTTGAAATTGGTGGAATTTGGCTAAAGCCCAAGTAATTTAATCGATTTCTTGATACTGAGCTTCATATATAACCTCTGCAGAGCTTTCCTTGTCGCACGTTAATAAATAGTTTCACAAGCTATGTCTTACTACATAAAATCGCTGAACTTGTTTATCTGGCTGGATAGAAAAAATGCGACAGGTTTGAAGACTCTTATCCACAATACAAAAATAATGAGCGCCACTTCAACACAGAACGAATTTAGGCAATCTTTATATATTTCTCTAATTGCTTCACCAAGGCTCCGTTTGGACGTCCGTAACGTCCGGCCGATGAGTAGGCACATAACTATTTGAATACATTTTTATGTTAGAAATTCATGAGTGGTGGTGCTAGCAACAGCAACAGTAGTAGTATTTGATTGAGTTCCAAAATGCTTGTTTAACCTCCATAAGGCCCACTCCGTAGGCCTCCGCCCATTGTTTTTGTTGCTAGTGTTGTTGTTGTTGTTGTTGTTGTCGTCGTCGTTGTTGCTGCTCTTGTTGTTGCCTATTCAGAAAGTATCTCCGTGAGTCGCAAAATCGTACAGCGCACTCGAGTGCAGGACCCGCCTCAAACTCCGCGCACCTATACATGAGTGCACCCCTGAGCTTGCTTGATACTCTATTAGACTGCCAGACAAGATGGAATAATTTATGGTGCTTTCGCGCCCTCGACACAAATTGTTTCAAATACACAACGTACTTATCATACTGCCCTCAGAGGCATGTGGCTGCTAAAGGAGTGTGTTACAGTGGCAGTGCCCATGGACCGATGAACCCTGCTGCCTTCACACACAGACTAAAAAAAAAACTTGTTTTTTGTGTAAGCTATTTTCTGCAAAAGTAATGACAGATATAAGATCGTTGCTTTCTAGCGGTTTAAAGTAGCCTCTAGAAGTAGGAAAAGATCTACGGCAGTGTGTTTAATGTACACTAATTCGATGTAAATTTGATTGAAATTAGTATACACGATACGGGGCCGGAATACGTTCAGTCTTTTACGAAATTCCACATCGGCCCGAATAGGTTCGCATCGCACCATATGTTATAGGTAAAAGATGAACATGTTATTATTGAGTTCGTATAAAGCTCAGGCTGTTGATCAGCACTTGCGCTACCACTAAAAGCAGGAGGATCAGAAGTACGATCAACAACAACGGCAAGCCCAGCAGACGTATTTGCTTCAGCTACGGTCACGTTCGGAGCGGACGCCGGGCGCACGTCTCTATTGCTCCTCTATTTGTCTGTTATAAAGTTTTCATGTATTATAGAGGAAAAACATGGCTAGATTGAGAAAGAAAACGGAACGGCGAGGTCGGTCGTTGCGGACAGATGGATGCCAAAGAGAAATATAAGGCTATCGGGAACAGGTATGCGTTGCTGTCATTCACCCTAATATAACAGTAGGCCTAGTCCTATCTGTGAAGATCAGGCTCCCGTATTGTATTTCTTGCATTTATGGCAAGCAAGTGTGTTTGTATCAGGAGTTGACCAGATCAGAAATGGTACATACTGAGGAGAGAGCGGCTGGACCTACTGAGAATTACTTTCGTCTTTCTAATAAAAGTATGTTCGACGAACAATGATAAAACCTGTTTGATATTTTCTCTCTATTAGAATATAAATGTATGCTGGTGCGTTATCAGCATAGATAAACACTGCGTAACTTTCGATGTTTTTCTGTTTACCACAATTCATTATGGTTGATAACCCTGACTTGTGGCGAATCAATGTCTTATGTCTTTGGCCTTACATTTTGTTCCGACAATCTCCTCTTGATCAGTGAAGAGAATATTTCCGTCCATGTGGATACAGCTTCGTACCGTTGGGCTGCCTCTTGGTAATCGTGTTTTGCAAAAAACACAAGTGTTTTTTTCGTCGTTTTCCCATGCTTGTATTGTATCCACGGTTTCAGCAACAGTGAATAACAACGAAGGACTATTGCGATTGCTTTTTTTTTGTCGTTGTTAGCTCAGCTAGCTTGGTTACTTCAGCGTTCAAGGGGAAGGAAGATTGTTTGTGTGTGGAATAAACCACTTCTCCATTTTCCTGTCCTGGGTCCGATCGCGACTGGAGACAGTGGTCCCGACGCTGACGGCATCTGTGCGTACCGACACGAAGGGTTTTTACTCACGATATGGTAGAGACGTTACCGCTAATCTGTCACACTGTCCATAGTATAGCAATTTTCACAAGAATATTAATGCAGAGGCCATTATAATGGCTTCCATGAGACTAGGAAGCATTACAGAGTTCGCAGCATGTCATCGTAGGTTCCACTGTAGGTCAATGGGCAATTTAAAAACAAAACAATCTAAAGAGCAACGAGTAAACCGGTAATCAGCAACGCCTGCGAAGTCAAACCAGCCTTGACTACCAAAGGTTTCACGAGATGGGTGTGTACGTGTATGTGTACAGGAAGAATGTACTGGCCAAGGAAGGACACAGTGGCCTTTATTAATGCAATGTAGTCCCCACTATTTGCCTGAAACAGCCTAAGAACGAATGGATCCGTTTGCACCGGAACGGCAAATCCTGATGACGTGAGCTGATGGTCGGCCGATCCAACGGATTTGCAGTGAGCGGCTCTAACATCTATACACGTAGATACATTTACCTAAGGCCGCTGTGACGACGCGGAAAGCTTTCGCTACCTTTTGACTTACCACCTGGTAATCGACGCCTTGGCCACTCGATTCAATAAGCCGCACATTTTTTTCTGTCCGAATGGTTCTCTTGGTCCATTTTCGCGGCCTTTTTTTGGCATTGCTGAGTTGTCCGAATGTGCCTGTTGCTTTCTTAGTTTGCAGCGATCGCTATAACTATAGAATACAGGTGGCGTAATACGTTAATAATTACAGTATGGTAAATATTTTTTCACTCTCTACTCCTTTCCGTGAGCGCCATCCTATTGGAGCACCCATAGATGACCGCACGTACAAACACAGTTTTAAATGAATGGGTGACTCGACGCGACGTCGTAGCTGTTAACACAGTGGTCGTCTTGCTAACAACTCCTCGGAGGGAATCCAATCGAGGCACTGAGGTCTAAGACCTCGGATTTAAATAGTAAGCAACGGCGAGAATATTACAGCTCATCCGCTACCGGACGGGAAAATCAGCAGGAAACGGTAGCCGTATCGGCTTCGAAAACCTCAGATTGGTTTGAGCTTTGGCTGCCAAGGCCAGAATGCTTAAGCATATCTCCGGATATTCGTGTCTGCGCTTACTACACTTGTAACAACGACGCCTGCCAATGCAAGTAATCTGACCGCAATCCGTCAGCTATAATATTTTATCTTTGTCCCGTATATATGATAAGAAATAAGCTAGGATTCTACGTTAGAAAGGTAGTTCTAGTCGAAATAGTGTGTTGTAGCAATCTTGATAGTAACGAGATCATATTATTCGTCCATGCTTGTCCTAAATCGCCTCCCGTTTCCGTAGCGTCAAGACAAGTTACAAAGTTCCGCTCGAACCCGAAGTGGTAATGTGAAATTTCTACGACAGCGCACAGAAAATCGATTTTACAGGGCACAGCAGAGTTAACCGCAGACCACTGTGTGATCAGCGACAGTATTTGATTAGCAATGATCTCCGCGAATACTCGATTTGGTTTATCCAGGCGCATTTACGTGGACTCAGTCTCCATGGGCTACTTGGTATCAGGATCATCTTTTTTTGCCTTTTTTTTTTCACTAAAAATCGGATAAATTATCTATCTACTATTATGTACGTATCTGTGTGTGTAGGCGTATGGTGATCAGAGTGAGGGGATCAAAACAACAGCGACTCCCTCAATCAGTGTACCGCCGAGCTGAGACTAGTCTCATCGAGACGCGGATGATGACGACTCTAATATGATTGCTCGAACTGGACTAAGTAAATGACAATGGGTTAACGATTATTTTTTGCGCTGGTCTTTACTAGCGCAACAACTTCCATGAAAGGCGTCTAAATTGACTACAATGGCATCGCAGTTCCTGTTGTTGGATCGCCTATCTTTATACTATAAACGGACGACGTGAGATGGTCGTTGTACGTTACGATAGTATAGCCAGTGTTCTCAATATAGAAACGGTTACGACCTGAGGCAGTTATTACAATACGCTAGGACGAATTATCTCAACATTAGTTTTCGTTACATACGCAAAATATGTGTGCTTATACACACCCATATATACACACGTCCGAACTGATTATTACAGGGTGACTGAAATTGGACTTCAATCTAAGTCCGGCGTGTTGCCATGCAGAGTTTGGTACGAGCACATTAGGAAATTAGTCGAGTGTTTATTGCCCGTCGGGGCCGCTGACTAAAGCCGAAAAGGTTCAAGTTCTAGGATATTGAATAGGATATTAAAAAACCGAAACCGGCGTACATACTTCACGTCCTTCTAAATTACTGAACGAAACACATTCATCAGCTTTGCGGACTTTCATTTCACAGAGTCCTTCCTTGATGGTCACAATTCATGGTCTAGTTGTTGGTTCTTCTCTAGGTTTTTTTGTTTGAAACAGTTTTTACTAGTATCCTAATGCTGTCGATGAACGTCTTCTGTCGACCTCGACTCGACAACAAAAACGGGTAGAAAATAACTGATACGCCGAAGTATGTCTCCAAAAACAATAAAGTTGATAACGACGAGACCATCGTTTCGCGGCCCCGTTGTTGTTGACGGCTTCGCTTGAAGTCGATAGTCCAGGGGCAGTTTTTGCCAATGAATTTTAATCACGTCCGTTTACCAAAAGAGACAGTCTACTTGCCTAGATTGTTGTTGTCATGACTAGCTTTTGTTGCTGTTGGCGTCAGTAACGGCTAGTAGCAACGGCGGCGGGCCAGCGTCAGAATGAAGTGAGTGAGAATCATGGCTGATAACTACGTATGGCTAGGTTACGCCTCGCCGCTCAGAACGCATTCGATGAGCATTTACTAAGCGAGCCCACAGTTTGGCATGGGTTTGAAACTGGCCCGGGTTGTCTAATGGGCAAACGACAAAGAACAGCGTCGAACGGTACGTACAGCAGAACAAAGTATACATTCGCTAAACGTATTTAATCTTCTAATGCCCACCAACATGAGCGAACGCAACGGGAGTTACATGCACTTCTTTGAACCTCTATAGCTTTAACCATAATCAGGTCACACTGAGACAGTGTACGCCGAGCTGCTTCAATGATGCCGTATTCTTGCCTTCCAACTAACATTCGTGTTCAACATTGTCATATTAATTAACGATCAAAATCCTTTTAATAACGGTAATTAGCAATTCTTCTTCATTCAGCTGTTAATAGATGCACTTCTCTAAAAAGAAGATTTTTGCCCCGCTTTAATTAACCGAATGCACGGTAGCATTTGGATTCTTTTAATGATTGCTTGCCACAAGTTTGTTCCATCTTGAAGAGAGTCTCATGCGCTCATAGCCTGTGGGCGTGGACCTACCTAGATATCAAGCGCCGTATACAAAAGCACACATAGAACAGGCACTATTAGACAAACCAGTCGTTCTTAACCTATTGTACTATAATCGTCCTTGTGCTTTCGTTCCCCATTAGCTAATGAACAATCACTGATAACAACTATCAACAAACAATCAGCTTGTTTCGATCATTGCCGGTTCAATGTGGTCAGTGCGTCAGTTAAGTATCTTTCTGAAATCGTCTATCGATATACATATTGTCTGCCAGGCACACTTATGGAAAACAAAAGCAAACCTTTACTAGGGGCAAATTTACAATACAAGCTTTTTTTGATGAGCCATATGTATAGGGTTTATAAGCTAACATTTGTGTTAGCCCCTCCGGTGAAACTAGTTCTATCTATAGCTAGCGTATCTCTTTTCCCTTTTTAACGACTATTCATATTGAATTGATCGCTGTCTAAAGTCGATTGACTAATCTACTGATTCCAACTGTTATCATAAGTGCTCGCGCGAGAACCGTATCAACGAATAAATGTTCGACAATAACAGCGAACCTCCGCTGGCTATAAGGTTCTTGTAGGCACCTGTGACAGAGTAACTGGCAGAAGAAGGGACACACGCGTGCGTGCACACACCGAATCGTGCATGTGGACAACGGGCAAAATCATGCAATCAACAAGCAGCAGCTGTCTAAACAACACTGCACAGGTTTGGCCTCTAATAAATCTGTTGGGGCACCACTGTTACTAACCAAATACTTGCTGTTCATCCATTGCATCAGCTGATATAGCCGGGACGGCGCTGGTGGGAATGCTAACGTAAATAATACCAGCTATCGCAAAATTCCTGCCGGGTGCGCGACTGCCAAATGTCAGCAAACGTCTGCCCTCTGTTACGTTCGATTTCGCTGGCGGTAAAGGTGACTTGGTCTGGTTCAGGCGTCGCGCTCCGCGTCCCTGACCGTTTACCCACTCACGGATAGTAACAAATTGTGACGCTTTTCCATGCATCTCCGTGTTATAACAACGACGACGAAAGTGTTCTGACGTGCGCCAGTTCGATAAAGCTGTATTGTTCTACCGTTTCGGCTTTCATCAATCAACATGAAACGGTGAACACTTTGAAAGAAAGCGTCGCTATGTTGACTGATAATAAATCACGTCAAACGCTGTGGATTTTATACGAAACGTGCTAGTTAGTTGAAACAAGGTATAGCTTAGCCGGTGTTTCAGATCGCAAGAGAAATAGGCGCAGAAAATAATTTGAAAACATTGAAAGCACATTCTGATTGCAGCGTTGGCCATGGCCATCTGTGCTGAACCAATTGACCTATTTTTGCGGCACAGAAAGTAAACATCACAGAATTTATAACATCTCTGTGTTATAAGCAATTGTCGTTGCTACAAGTTTTTTTAAAGATGCTTCCCAATGCAAGTTCACCTGGCCAGCAAATAAATGCTCTTTCATCTCCTTAATTACGCCGTTATAGCAACTGCGACAATTATTCTATGACATAATACTCTTTACTGTGTACTAGTACGCTTATAATCACGGTCTCGGCCCTTTTGCTCTGCTTAAGCCACGCGGTTAAGGCTAATCCGTTCATATTCATATAGTAGGCTAAGCACATGAAAGCGTTTTTGGAACTTTCTCAGAAAAACATCGAGGCAAACATTAGTCACCATCAGAACCGCTAAGAGGACGCTACGGAAGCAGTCGTTTTGACAGTCGCAATGGAAGTACCCAGATCGCCGTTGAGTTTGGCAGTCGGTATGACGAGAGAGCACAGCCGGTAGTCCATAGTCGACGCCAATGACGTTCCACGTAGAGCACAAGGCGTTTTCGGTTTCGAAATCAACTGCTGTCCACCTACATGAACGACCTTCCCAGCTACTGGTGGAACTCACAAGGAGTCGCCTGACTGCATACCTATTTCAGCCGGAAACAGTGCCAGCGCATTTTGCCTCGAATAGCACATTGCTCTGCCGCGGAGTAAGTGGGACGCGCCGATGAGGGGTGACAGAGATGGAGTAAAACTAAACTGTTACCCCTCACCTATTGGAAGTAGTACCTCTTTGCAGATATGTTCCCCTATGGGTATTAACCCAACGGGAACTGGGGTCTACTGCCAAGTACAGAACAACAGTAGTGTTCGGCTAAGGGAGTGAAGAAGTCTGCGGGAAACATGTGGGAAATGTAAGGGACGTGCAGTGAATGAGTTCACCAATGCAATATCATGCTAATGCCACCTGCCCTACCGTGCGCGAAGCTTGGAGCAGTGAGGCTCCTGGTACCAATGAAGGCGGCTATAAGACTACGGCTCCAGCTACCGTGGTAGGAAGCGCAGGATACAACCGGAAAGCATAGCCGCTCTGGGCATCCGCAGCGGCAGTCTGGCTGGACCATTCAGGAACAAAAGATTCCAAATCTTGTCCAATAGGCCTTTTTTCCGTGGGGGAGGGGGGGGGGGATACGGGACAGCCAGCTAGACAAGCAAAGTTGGCAGTGGTGGCTCCACTAGTTTGGCACTTCGTCGGTGTTCTGGGTGCGTTAACGTCCACCATGGCGTGGCAGGCCAACATTTTTAATTGTTACTATTAACGAATGAAAGAGCAAACAAAAAACAGCAGGAAATGAGAAAAACAGACAAAGCACAGGGATACATCGAACAATAGAAAGACGAACCAGACGAATTGAGTGGATTTCTAGACTTGAAAGAGAGCACCATAACAATAATAATAATACGCCCCGAAAACCAAGCAATAGCAGTAAAAAATACGGGAGCGTACTAATGGGCAGACGTTGCAGCACTACTGATCTTGCACTGAATTGGTTGTCTGTGGAGTTCGAATAACGTTTGGAATTATACGCTATTGTGTGTAGAGAGCGCAAAAACGGGTAGACAACCATTCTAGTGAAGGTGATGGAACAGAGTAAAGCGGCGAAGGCAGAATCTTAAAGTTCTTAGAAGCTTTACAGAGTGTGATTGTGTGACCTGAGTGAGATCATTTCTCATGGTTGACGCGATCAAATAGAACCTGTTATGTATTGCTACACAGTCGATAGGCAATAGTTATGCCAGCGTGTAGTCGAGTGTGTCGAATAGGTAGGTATTCGGCCTGAGGTGGATTGAGCCGAAGCCATTGGTGGCTGCTGATCTTCCCGTCGAAGGGAGGAGTTCATTTCGTCCTACAATAGTCAATTAGTTATAGATGAACGAAAGGGCAAATATGCATTGAAATGATGCGGCCAGAAAACCGATAGTGTTACAGCTGTTATGATGACTGGTAGTGTGCTAGCAGTTTGGACCTCTTCAACCGAGGCACGTTCAGCAGAGCCTGCTATGCGTAATATAAATTTGACTAAACGACTGGCTGAATTTCGATTGATATTCAGTGGCTAACACCGGTCACAAAGCAGCTTAATCATTATTTCCTATTTAATTTACTTTAGAGACATTGTGGGGCACAAAAACAGCTGTTTCGATATTTCTTCATTAAAAGGCAATATGCTCAATGATAAAACCCTTCATTGGCATATGTTATCGTTTCAGCCATGTAAAGTCTATCTTATTCTGTAAAAATCTTAGGAAACCAATGACTGCATTTGCGCTACTAGTAAATCAGACAACTGTTCCTTATGTAGCATGCGCCTCTGTGGCATCTCGTCTCCGTTACGGTGAATACGCACGTATTGCGATAGACATGATTAAAAAATCCACGGAATTGACAATTGCGCCGTAATTATTAAGGTTAATTTAAATATATATTAGCGATAGAACGCAACACATATTTAACGAACTCGCATATACTATGTAGCACCATACAATGGAATTGGATGCGAACGTCCAACTTCGCATTACGTACATCCACCGCATGTTGTCAATGTATTGGACGACAATATGTTGAAAGGTGATGTCAAGGGGCGAGGCTCCCTGTTTCCCGCGTTATCCTGTACATTTCTCCACCAATGGAGATACTTTAGAAGGTCTCTTTCCTTACCGAACGCTTAGAACTTCATCGCTACTCTCCTCTTTACAGCGCCGTTGACAGCGCGCCACATAGGATGATGGATACCGGCGCGCACGACATCTATTTACGTCGACATGGTAATCCGGTAACTTGGCTTAAGTGTCGCATATTGGACACGCGGGAACAAACGGCCAACGTTAACAACGACGGTCTTAAAAAATAGGAAACGCATACCATATCTGAATAATCGAAAATCTTTAGGTAGTCTTGTAAGTAAGAAAAAAAGACTACTTTCTCTAAGTGGTAGACATTAAATGTTTCGACGCTAAACGTAAACATGTATTGATCCTATAGATTTCTACCTCATGATCATATACTATGCATGTATTACAACGGTGCGTTCAACGGATAACTGGCCCGCCTAAACGCCTGTGACATGGTCTGTTTCTAATATTCAATAATATATGTTACCCATATGAAACCCATAGTGCTTGTTTTGGTGAACTGCCATTCTACCAAGCGGGAACAACATGAACGTATAGTTGTTTAATTATACGTTTTTAATTATTATAAATTATCGCAAAGCAAAAAAAGACAGCGGTGCCAGCTATTGTTTTACTGTATCTGTTTTCCTACTCGGGCAATATTCTTTTTCATATTTGACAAAATTTGACGGCTTGCCTAAAGACGGGCAATGTGGTAGCATCAAGATGGTGGGCATACAACAAAAACGCACCAAAGTCATCATCGTTGAAAGACGCCGTTGTGACAATCCTTTCTTTACTTGTTGTATGTATATACATCGAGTATATTTAATTACTTTTGTATGTTATGATGTTTTTATTAATCAAAATCTCCCCGAGTGCCTACTGATTAGCCATGTTTTAGTCCTATCGAAGCTGGGATCGACCTGGTGCACAATGCTACACTAGATACACTAAATATTTACCCTAAAATTTCACGCGTAAAAGCTTAAACGATTAAAACGTAAACGTTTCACGTACGAAACAAATAAATGGACCATTTTCTTAGCAAACCTTTGCGTACATTGGTCAATGAATATAGTAAACAACCCAGCAGATCGGGGCTTATTACCCGGTTTGGACTTTTTTTCTACAACTGGACTTATTGAACATGTTTTGTCAGTGCTCATAATGTACCATCTTAAATACACCGTTTTATGTAAATCACATTCTAACGCAAATACAGTATTTATTGATAAAATATTCACATACCAGTAACTTCTAAATTATTTTTTTGATCGTTTACAGAAAGTCAGCTGGTGCGTAAGGCTCCATCGTCGTATGCGGACGGCGTGTACATGCTGGCTGGAGAGGACCGGCCAAGTCCGCGGATTCTAAGTCAGGCTCTCATGAAAGGCGAAGATGGTCTTCCTTCGGTTCGAAACCTCACCGTGCTCTTCGTCTTCTTTGGTACGTGTCAAACCACTCGATTTCATCGATGCTATGAATAAGGGTTCTTAACGAGTGAAAGGTTATCGTCCTTGTACTGATTATAAGGCTTACTTATATCGAAGCGAACTGACTTAGTCATGTACTCGTGATAGCTTAGTAGTAATAGATAATGTGTTGGCGGGCTAATATTTAGGGTACTTAGTCGTCGAGGTTCAAATCTGGGTGTCGACACATTTCGTTTCGTGCTGGGAGCCAGTCGCCTGATGGAATGCCCAACGACAGTGCCAGACATGAAATTCGGAACATGTAGTTTCTCTTAGTTTTGTCGTTGGCAGGAACGAGCTCTACACATATATAATCGTCGAAGTGTATTTATTCGCATAAACTATAATATTTAATCAATTACAACTCAGCTTGTTCGGTGAGATATCCTGATTCCGTATTCTTTAGTGTCCAATGAATCCAATCTCACGCAACGCTATCTAGCCACGCGATTTCCTCGTGTCCGTGTGTGACCTGATTGCACTATGTACAAACCTCTAAGCCTTGAAGCGATCAAGGGCGTCGGGAACAGGGCCACATAACGAGGTCCCTCGTCATCCTGGCGTATATCTTGTTGTTGAGATAGTACAAGTAGCGATATCGACTGTTCTTGCCGCCCAGGAAAGTCCCTGTTCACCTTTGTATAACAGGGGATTCGCAGGTTTGCTGTCACTGCAGTAGAACGGAACGTACCCTCGCGGCCGTCTTTAGCGAGCTGGCGCACGCCGCATTGACGTACGTGCACACGTGCTCCAACCCAAATTGCTCTGTTCGGAACTTACTGTGCCATTGTAGGGCAAACAGCCAGAAAATACCAGGGCTTCAGCTACCCGCGGAAGCTCGGGCTGCAACTTTTTTGGGCTAAAGCAATAAAGAATATCCTGTCCGAATAAAAAGCCGTCCACCTTCCAGCCCCTTCGCAGCACCGCCATAACTGAAAGTCGAAGATGTGCCAAACGAGTGCACCCCCGCACAACCCGCGAGGAAAATGGCGCAAGGAGGGCAAAAAGGAATCTGCGTAAAACAAATGTGGCTGATGAAAACAGTTGGCCATCTCAAAAGCAGAAAGATGGCAAGAACCAATTTATAATTATGTTTAAACGTCCTCAAATCAACTTAAATAGGCTGTGATGCTAGTGATATGCTCTGCAAAGCAGCACACAGAGATTAAGCATAGATATTTGCATGTCAAGCGAGCAAGAAAAAGTGACGAACAGACAACAGCGCAGAGGTAGCGGTGTGTGATGGACGGCCCGTGGCAATAGATTAACGATACCGGCAGAAGCCCATAGTGGAAATTGCACCTGCATACAGGCGCTAAGTCCTGCCGAATCGAGGAAAAAATGAATGTAAATACCATCTAGCGGAATCAACCGATAATGTAAAACCGTGCAGGGAGAGCCTCAAAAGAGTCATTCCGATGGGGGATCATAATGTGGCAGTAATAGAATATGGCGGCCAAGCACTCGAAAAATGGCGTCCAAGAAGAAGCGACAGCAGTCTTTCTCGTCCGCAGACATCAGCAACCTTTTATCGACCAAACGATTGTGAGGCGCAATGCCCCTCCCAATATACAAATGTGACAAGTACCCGACGCCGAGCCGGGCATGAGTGGTCCTTAAGATACAGACCGACGAAGATCTATGCAAGAACGAGCAATTGGCAGAAGAGACACCATATCGCAAACCAAGGAGCACTAGCTAGAGCTCTGAATCAGGCGGAAGAACCAGAATTTCTCACCGAAAACCCCATATACTGAGAAGGCGTAAGAAAACTGTCAAACGGAAAGAGCTAGCAAAGGAAGTGGAAACCAATAACCTCAGACTCTGCTGTAAATTGGCTACAAAGAAACTAAGCATAAAAGTCCCTCGCCAACCGGTTGATCACGCTAAAAACATACTAAAACAGTCCGCTATGCGAATCATGCGGATTCGAATTGGCGCGGAGAATGTCCCTGAAATTACTGCGAAAGAAATTGAAAGCGCAAAGTAACGACGGGCAACAGGCAATGCACTGGATCCACACGGAGTGCCTTCTGAAGCATAAAACTGTTCGCCAAAAGATGGCCGGAACTGGCTGACTAGTTCAGAGATCTGGTAACCCAGCCTCTCAGAGGAAAACGTTTTCTTAGGATCCATAAGGAGGCGAAACTGGTGCTGATTCCCGAATCGGGAGGCGAAACCGGCCCATTGGCAGACTGGCCCGTTGAATACGACGGCGAAGATAATGAAAGATATAATCGCTGCCAGATTAGCGAAAGAAATGAAAGAAAGGAGGGCCCCATCGAACACCCAGTGTGGACCTTGCAAACCTCTACCCAAACCGTTCCAAAAAGTTCTTAGCAAGGCGCATCAAGAACAAGCAGAAAAACCTTGCGAGAATAAATTTAACCTAACCCTACTCTTATACGTTGAAAATGCCATCAATAAAGCCGGCTGGCAGGTAATCATGATGACATCAGAAAAGAAAGGGATATCCCCCTTTCAAAGGTGGATCATCTCATTCTGCCTGGATGACAGTAAATTGGATGAGATCGGCTGCGAACAAAGGCAGATCTTAGAAGGAGTCCTTCAAAAATCAATATTCGGCGCAACGTTGTGGAACTTGGTGTGCGATGACGTACTAGCAATACCTGGCTGCCAGGCGGGATCGTAATATATGCGGACGACCCAGCGATGCTAGGGGCGGCGGGAGCGAAATCGAGGCCGAAGAACAGGACGAACATCGCTTTGGACATGATTACACCAGGATGAAGGATCATCAGCTAAGGGTGGCACTGGAGAAAAGTGAGGCTATACCCCTGAAGGGTAAGAAGAGAGTGGGAAAGGTCGACCTTAGGCTCGACCCCTCAAGATTAACCGAACGGCCAAGTATTGAAGAGTAATACTGGATACAGAACCAACAAATACGGTCCATGTTAAATATCCGAGTGGTTTAACTAGCAAGATGAGCGGTGAATTTGACACGGCTCATGCCCAGAGTTTAAGGGGCAACCGAGGGCACGAGACGGCTACTGGCCTCAGCGGCGGAATCAGCCGCTTGCTACGCCTTCCCAGTCTCGGAAATATGGCTTGAAACAAAAAGGGCAACAGAAATACACCTCTATTCGCTTAACGGGAGTGGTCATTAGGTTTTCTACGCAAAATGGCTTCATATGAGAGCAGATAGTGGAGGTGTGAGGCTTCACTGGTAAACCCCGAGGTTTAGTTATGATGGTTAGTATCACGGATGGATTAAACCATTTGGTGCGGAGACAAGTTATATTTGCCTAGAGTCCGACACATTAGGGGGAGACCTTGGATCGAAACTACATTCGCCTGTGCGTGAATAAAAAACATTCTCCCTCTACTTATCAAAAAGAAACAGTTAATGCACCGCGAAGTGGTCGGTATCGTTGTATAGGTTCGAGATGATCAGGCTAATGGGCTGGCCCTAGACCCGAGCCGTACTCCCATCATCGAGCTGGATAATGTTCGGATAACACGGAACTAGCACAGGCCGCTGAGAGTGCTCTCACTTGTAAATGGCAGCCTCCGCGAGGTACCTAAACCAACCCAGCACATGAAGTTACCCTCGCCATGGTGAGAAAGTTAGTGAAAGGTGCTGATCTTACCGTTTTTCTAATACTGCTGAAATTACTCTAAACTCGAGCTTCACAGTCGGCTCTTCTAGCAGGGTCCGCTTGACACTCTTGAACTTGGCAAACGTCTTGCAGGCCTCTTTGTAGCGACACAGGTTTTTTCTGGCGAGCCTGCTTCTCGCGGAAGAAAGTATTTGTACAGCTTCATCGTGAAGCTTTCCTACGTCTTCTTTGCACCGATCTTGAAAACGAACCAAGCTTGCGCGGTTCCTTACAAATTTCTACGCGCCTGCCTCACCACCTGGTGGCCATTTTCATTTCCTTGGCAGCGCTCAAGCTCCTCAGCTCATAGCGATGTCTCCATATATATATATATATATAAATAATCTAAATTGACTATAAAATGGTAATATAATCATCATTCTTTTAATATTTGCTTGTATATTTTTAGTAGGTCCATTCATTTCTATTTATTTTTAAATTTTAGTGTTAGCTTATTAATTACTATTACTGTTTTCTCTCAATGAATGTTTTGATCCGTTCTCAGAGACGGACGTTCGGCACTATGATATATTATCTAATCATATTATGTAAGATCCTGCATCCATTTGCTCTTAATAAGGGTCCGCACCATTAAATATAAACAGTCGTGCAGTTTCGGAGGATTGCGTGTCAATCATGTACAATGATATTTATCCTCGCCCACTTCGTCTGGACGTATATCAGCAATAAACAATGCCACTAATTATCAATATTGAAAATATTATGATTGATTGTCGTGATTATTTCACTATCAGCGCAGCTGGTATCAGTGACACTGACAGCCTTGTTGTTTTTACGGTACCGGTAACTGATATTGACTTCGTACGTGTTCAGCTTTATTATACAATATAACACGATCCGATATCAGCTTTGGTCACTTAATTGAATAAAACGAGTCAGATCTTAAAAGTCGGCGATCAGCTGCTTCGAGATCAAGTAGAGAGTAATTTAAAGTAGCCCTACCACTAGTACGGCCGCCCGTCCCGTTTTTTATTATTTGGGTTTTGCTAGTTGTAGCCTAATAAATCCGATCCCTTCCGAATCCGGAATATTTGTGAGGTCTGATTTTTTGACAGATCGGCAGCCACGCACTGCTGAGAGCTTTCTAGTTGCTGATCTCTCCAGTGGCTTGCAATCAGACCATGTAATTTACAAGTCTTGACAATCTGAAAGGAAGGTTTAAGAAACCTCGTCTTTTATTGAAGATCAGACAGCTTTTGTCTTGCTCTGCATTTAATACCTAATAATAATGAATTTGAAGCAGTTCTTAGAGCGAAGTGGCCACTTAGTCCATTGGCTGACATAATTCGTTCTCTTTCAATAGCGACCGTTGCTGACACTTAACTTCGCTGTATGACAAACCCCATATAGTATATATGTAGTACGGAACTTCGAATGAATCTGTGTGGCATTTTGTACATATGAGTATATAACTGGAGAGTGCGAAATGATGGCGAAACGATCGGTAGCCATGTAGCATTTACCAACTACAACCATGGTTGCCAATAGCAGCTTTCGTCAGCCAATAGCAGTAACGTTCGGGGCGGGTAGAAGTCGATATATTTCGGAAAGTTTGCTGTCTGTTCAATACCCGCCATACTATTTCTGACTGAGAAGAGATTTCCTCTGAAAAGAAATACGCAGCAAATAGGGGAAAGTCATATATCTTAGAGTTGGAAAAAAGGGCTACGTTCTTACAGATGAATGACTCTAGTGTGCATAAATGTATATACAGATGCATGTAACATATTTTATTTACTTGAGTCCAGTATAGATGTACATTGTGGGTCCGTCCATGAACAATAGCACTGCAGTAGTTTACGCCATATTGTTTTATATGAAATAATAATGATAATAACGATAATAAATTAAAAAGAAATTTGCTACTATTCCTGTTATTATCGTCGTAGATATTACGAATCGGTCTTGAAAAGTTCATACACGAGGCTTGAAGGAGCATCCCATAAATAACATCTCTATTGTACGTGTATGTATCCTGTCGGTCGATGTGCTTAATCTTCGATCAACTGTTCATTACAGGCCAGGTCATCTCGAGCGAAGTCCTCATGGCGAGTGAACCCGGCTGCCCCATTGAGTTTCATCGAATCAAGATAAACCGCTGTGATGAGATGTATGATAAGAAATGTCGAGGAGAAAAGTACATGCCGTTTCACAGGGCCATCTACGACTCGAAGACCGGACAGTCTCCAAATAACCCCCGAGAACAGGCATGTAACACTCATTTGAAAAGGCTTATTTCACATCAAAGTTGTTAAGACAAAATTACATCGGCAATGGCCTGACATATATATAATACTTATATCATTAGTTTAATAACTTTGTAAAAGCTGCGTATTTCGGGGTACATTTGCGGTACAATTCACTGTAGTTTGAAGGAACATAACGATCGTGCAGAACTGTTATTGCTATTGTTGTATTTGTAAACAATAATGCTGAATTGTTTCATAACTTTAATTCGGCATTACAATCGTTGAACAAACGCTTAGAGAGCGGCTTAGTTCGATTCAAGCCGCGTTCTTCACGAATGAATGAATGAATGAATGAAAACGTGCACTAGAGAGGGTATTACGTAAGTCTATTAATTAATTAGTTCTTCCTACTAATTGTGTCGTTCTTCCTCCTGTCGTGCTTCGATGACACCCAATCGGCTTACGCTGACATGCAACAACTGGCCCGGGCATCTAAAGCTCGACAAGTTCCTTAGAACGAATATGATTTGCTGCCTGGGGGGCAAAGCTCTACATAGCTTCTAAATGCACACACACCAAAAGTGAAAGCAAGACAAGAGGCAATTGCCGCATAATCTATTTTATTATTTTTGTTAACCCTTAACACGGCCCTTGTTTCGGAGATGATGGTCATAAAAGTGCTACCATACCACCGATATTGTAGTCTATAAACATTTATTTTATTTGCGTTTCTGCATGCGCACCAATCACATACGCGGTATTAGCGTAAGCCATAATCATGTTGCCAGATGCTGTTGCTAATAGGATCAAGCACGTCGACAAAATTGACCCCCCAACCCCCCCCCCCCCCGCCCCGCTCCTCCCCTCCCTTATGAATGCTAAAGTATAACTCTTTACCCTAGTTTAATGATTGCTTATGCATGTCCCTTCTTTAGTAGGTAGCCGTCCCTTTACTTGACCGATCTGTAAGAACTCGTATCAGGCATCAAACCCAGTACGATGTGTCAAGACTCACATGAGTACAGCGAAACTCCCTATGCAAGCGCTTTACTGTAAAGTTGTTTAGCGATTCCTAGGCTTAGGGGACGACAACTAATTAATGAAGCGGCTTACCCACGTAAATTTCTTTGGAACAATTGAAATACTATACCTGTGAAATAGCCACATATTCATTGTGCAGTCTCATATGCCATCGTGACCACGCCAAGAATAACTTCCGGAGAAGGTAGTTTTCCTTTAAGCTCATACCACATCAATATACGTGTTTTCTATCGTAAGAAAATTGGTTCGCTGATGACTCCGAGCAAACTCAGAAGCTTCTGCCGCTGTCTGTAACAGGAAGGTGAGGTAGTTGTCTCGACATCGCTGCGACGTTACCACGGATCGAATCTGGGGTGAGAAATCCCCAATGTGAACAAAGAACTTTCTGTCGTTCTATGCACATTGCAACACGAGCTAGGTCTACAGTCTGCCCATAAAAACGACATTTACGCCGATCTCAGCTGCTGCTCGAGGAGCTGAAATGAATACGCCGACTCTGTTTACAAGACTGTTACTAAATCAGGATTATCAAGACTACCACGCAGCAAAAGATATCCAAAGACCGAATACATTAAACGGATTGTACCTTTAGGGATTATTTGAAACCATTGTTGCCTGTTTATTAAGCCTGATCAGTCAACTTCAACTTCTACCCATTCATTACCTAGGTTTTCCTATGTCGCTTATACCTAATCAGCAACTGTATGATCCAAGTGAAATGGAGATGAAACGAGACAGCAAAACTTAAAAAAAGACTCGCTTGCTTGCTTGCTTGCTGAGAGGGTTTAAGGGGACACACGTCAACTAACAAGACGAAAAAGAGGCCGAAAGTGGCAAGGCTTCTCTTAGACAGTTAACTAGATAGCTGACCGACTTTGGATGAGGTTGGAAAACCGGTCGAAAGCCAACGTAGCCGATGTTCTCTTCCTGTATCCTCAAAGGAATTTGTACGACCATAATTGTCTCTTCGGAACGTTTTCTCGCCTTCAGCGTTCCTACTGCAGTATATTACTCTGTTAGTACCACTACGAGTTATGGCGTTGGCGCTACTTTGTCCCTTCAATAGAGGCTATGGAAGCCGTCGGAAGCGTTGGCGCCGTTTGGCCTGGGTTATGAAATCCAGCAAATGTTGCTATTACTGCCCTCCGTTGCCTTGCTCCCTACAGGCGTCTTATGCAGACAGGACAATGAGGTAGGAAGAAAGGCCCAAAAGAAGCGTGCGCGGAACATAGCTCAGAAGAGACTTCCATGGTCGGCTACAAAGCAGCACGAACTAGATATCTACTGGTGAGGCTGAGTCCGTGGACACGTACATTCTGCACTTCTTAAAAGATTTCCCTTGCTTTATGTTCTTTGTCCTTCTCTATCTATTTCCTATTGCCTTTGCTGTTTTTCGCTGCTAAAGATTACTATTGCGGGAGCAAAGGGACATCACCAGTCGTAAGCCTCGGCAGCCAACTTTTCCTTGGTTGCGTTTGATTACTTTAATAGCGTTATTCTCGTTATCCAGGTATTTTTTCTATGGGGCAGAGGCCCCGAAGTAGCAGCGGGGATTTGTGCATATCCTCAGCGGCGGTGCCAGAAACAGGTAGACCTTCGCCATTTAGCCTGTGTATCTGCTGTTGACCGGTAAATGATTAGGCACCAAATTATGATGACGACAATCCCCTTCCGAGGAATCCCCGAGTTGTACGCGCACGGCACCGGGGGTGAACCTACGCTATTGGATACAGATGAAGTCAAAATAAACTACGAATAAATTCGATCCGGTTTATATGTTTAGAGAGAGAGAGAGATAGATAGATAGAGATAGATAGATAGATAGAGAGAGTGAGAGAGAGAGAGAGAGAGAGAGAGAGAGAGAAAAGAGCAGGAGAGGGAGGGAGAGAGCTTTGCTACTCACGAATAGTACGAGAGAATAACGACACAGAGTAGAAAGATACGCAGCTGCATTTGCCAGTAGTGACAACAGCGAGGTGGTAATCAGCGCGGGTATGCCATTACAACCCGCCGTGAGTACTGCGAATCACAAAAGGAGGGGTCGGAGGCAAATGAAAAAATACACCAAAAGACGTGAGAATAGAGAAGCTGCGGGATAAGGCAGGAACGTATCAAGAGAGGCCGCGCATTTATTATGTCAGACAGATACCAACCAGATGAGCGCAGGGAGTAGGAAGTCAGTAGATTGAAGTTTACAGATATCAAAGTCTTCCAAGGAAAGAAAGATCTGTGTTGTTTTTATGAAAGGAGATGTTTTGAAGTCAGTGGTGCGCTTGTATGGGTACGACATGACGTTAGCTAGAGGGTCATTTGGGGCATATAGAACTCGCTACGATAGGATAGCAGCAAATTTCCAAGTAGATGAGGGGTATAGAACGACTCAAGGGCAGAACTGCTGTTACTGCTACTGCACGCCATGTAAGAAGTCACTTTTATTAAGATGTGTTTTTCTAGCAACCTTATTCTCTAAAAGTAGATGCTTTTAAACATTCATCGACAGATGGGTCGTCTCGCACAACGCATTCCAAATGATCCAAAAAAAACGGTTACCTTTAACAGTCATCGCATATAAACTCATCAGCGCATTGTTGTTATTGTTGTTATAATTTCAGATCAACATGGGAACATCATGGATCGATGGCAGTTTTGTTTACTCAACATCGGAGACATGGGTGAATACGATGCGCTCGTTCAAAAACGGTACTTTCCGAGCAACCGAAGGCAAGTTGCCCCCGCGGAACAAAGAGAGAGTCCCCTTGTTTAACTCTCCCCCGGCCCGCTACCTGGGCATTATGAACCCCGAACGGATGTTCAGTAAGTGAAGCAAATCCTGTCCAGTGTCTGTGTTCTGACTGGCTGGTGTTGTCGACGCGATGTAACATTATCAACCGCGGTTTCGGTGTTTGGTATTCACCTTAGCTATGACTCACTTACGCCCGCTCTGTGATGCATCTCATCGCCTTCTGCTATATCTAGCTGTTCTGCCCGCTGGTTTGTCTCGTACCTTGCCTGGTGACCGTGTCTAATGGCATCGTTGTCTTTGTGACTGCTCGTTATTCTTGATGTTTGGCTTTGCTGGTTCGTCGTATCGTATTTATAAGGCTATTATGCTTTTCACTTAGCTAGGTGATTCATTTAATTCTGGCAGATATCTGGTAGCTGAACTCACCTACAATCCACTTTTGACCCCTTTGATATATGTCTATAACGTGCCAACGTATACACCGTAGAGAAAAATACACGCTCCGTGTCACCACCGAATCTGACCTCCTTTACCGGAACTCTAAATAGTAATGGGAAATATCACAAAAATCAACCCGACATAAAGTGATGTGCTGTCGCTTACGGCTAACATAACAGGAACTCAGTTGATGCAGACTGCTACGCAAGCGAAACTATAATGGTGAAAGCTACTGCTATTACAGAATATAGTTAAATGCGATAATTGTGGCCGCAACCCCACAGAGTCCATAAAGTAAGGCGCATCTCCCAAAGCCCCATCGGTGTTGACGAAGAACTTAGCTATAACGAAACAACCAACGACATGGGCGACGAGTATGAAAGCTGGGCTCGTGTGATCTCATGTAATTTTGGCAAAGCAGCAGTTTCTTGAAGATGTATGAAGAACTCGCGTATCATATAAACTGTACCTTTGATATTTAATTTAATTTTAATGAAACACTGTAGAGATAAATAATTTATCTTGTGAAAACTAATTGCACCAAAAATGTAGGATTAACGAAAAACGGATTTTAGGCGTTTTCCCTCTGATTGATCGTGGTATGCTCGCGACTATCATTATTTTAACTCATGATATTTGGACAAACGCAATGGCGTTTCCGCCTAATTGCTTGGCCATTATTCTATTTGTCTCGTCATCGCCTTTCTTTCTCGAATCATCTTACAATAAATGTAACGTTTTCACTAACATTGTTAACCACTATATGACATTACTACGACTTAGTATCTCACTTAACTGACTGATTACAGTTAATAGGCCAAAGAGACAGTTTTCTCAGACCTCTTGTCAGCTCGCGTTCTTCAGTACTGCCATTTACGTATACTCAAACTTCTGTCACACTTCACGATGCACCATGGTGCATCATGCAGTCACTACTACAACTCTTCTTGCAACAACTACGTGCCAACCCACTTGTCCATTTACAATAATTCCGCGCCTATTCTCTGATGTTCTCTAAACGACAACTTGTTGTCTGGTCTTGCTGTCGCGCTATTTCGTCATCCACTATTCAGGACAATTTCTACCTTTCTACGATAATGCAGTAATCTTCCATTCGCTTCGTAGCTCTTCGTTATGCCAGTTGCCCCGAGCCAAGCGTTTGTTATTGGGCGGCGCCGCCAGATGTAGAAGGTCTCTGTCTGACAACAATGTTCGTGGGCCCAGCGATTGCTTTGACGACCCCTTCCCCACCCATGTTGGTGTTGGACGCATTTCTTACATGCTGTCTTTCCCTCTTTGCTACTCAGGGCTTGTCGATCGCTTGTTGAAAATCTCCGTTTAGGTTTTTCGTGCATAGGAGCCGTTGCAGGAGGAGTGTTTGCCGCTTGTTTCTTTAAGCTGTTTGTTGTCTGATTCTAAGGACAAGTGTTGGCCATTTTGATTAGAACGCCGGCGGCATAAAACAAATGGTAGCGCCAGTCCTGGAATGTTTACAAGCCTGTTGGTACTGTTGTTGTATTGTGAGTTCTCTCTTTTACTTGACCTAGGCTGTGTTGTTCCTTCAAAAATAGGTACTGTAAGGTCCTGCACCTCCTCAGACCCCGGAGTTCTTTCCTGTTCCAATCTCGTTTCGTGAATATATGTTCACTCCTGCTCTCCGCCCCCATTTTCTGCTATGCACTGGCATTTCATCACCTATGACCTGTTTGATATACTTATAGTTTTCTGGTGTCGCGTCCATACCTTCCTGCTCATATTTGTTTGCTTTATGGAATTGCTTTTCCTAGCCTTGTTTTATCCAGATCTCACGCTTTGTGCGTGCAAATAGGACGAGGCTGCCTTATGCTTAGGGTTCTCCATATTAATGTTGTTCATGCTGCCGTTGCTGTTCGGAGAAAATTCATGCTTCTAACCTTATTGGTCATTTTCAATGGTCATAAGTTAATGGGAAGAACAGGGAAGTTTATCGTTTTGCGGTATTCGTCGGGTCGAATTATATAGCCTTGACCCGGGATGGTTATGCTGGGGATCTATTTTTGCAGCCAGCCCCAGATAATTGCATCAGCTAATTTAGCGCATTGTTCCATAAGTATAAATAAGCGTGTGCATAAAACGCGCATGCATGTGGACCTGATACAGCGTCAAATTGTATGGATGGCAATATTTGATTATGAAGACATATCGGGATTAACTTATTGCACCCTTGATTTGTGTAACGTTTGGGTTATATACAATATTCCTATTGGTTTGTAGGTATTGAGCCTTTATTCGTTAATATACAGATCGTTGATTCGTACGATCTTATGCTCGTACGTAGCAAACGGGCATAGGACTATTTAATTTTGTGGTTGTTCTTTGTACCCCATACACATGTGACATCAGCTGTCACTTACGAAGTAATTAAAAAAAAATTTGATAAATCATCGCATAAAAGCGTTTTGTATCAGTCGTACTACTGTCTTTAGTTCACGCATGTATCGGAAATCTTGCTCTACATATAGTCCATACAATTTAAAGGGATTATTCTTCATTTTTAATTACATGCTTGCCCTCCGAGAAGACAACTTATCTTTTCCCATCACATAGATGCATTTAAGCTCGCTTTACGAAGTTTCCAGCATCAACCAGGCCGCCAGCGATAGGCTGGTAACCATAGAAACGATAGCTTTTCCTCCTCGTTGTTTCGCATATGAGCGTGACCCATACTTCATATTCATATACGTTGATGTGATTATAGATCGGACGTTCCCCACTAGCTCAGTGCATGTCAAACTAAGCGCCATAGACAAGGTTTGAATAAGCGGTTATGAGACGACTGGTGTGCGGCTTTAGCTAACGTTCGGCAGGAAATAGCGAAGCCCGGTCCGCCAAAGTTTGCCTCATTGGCCCTCCGATTGCATCGTATCATAGCTTTGAGTGCGTCACAATGGCGGCATGCCCCTGTTACTTGGCTTGCCCCGCCTGCACTGAAACCTCCCTGCTTCTGCCAGTTCCTTCTCGCTTGTTGCCCTGTAAGAGCGCCACGTTACCCCATCAATTCGATAAGTTTCTCAGGTTTAGCTGTAGTGTCGTATAAGGCAATCTAACACAGCTAATAATAACGAGACAACAAGGAACGTCCCAGCAACCTAAAGCGTAGGCCCAAGTCGAAAGGCCGAGTCAGCCACGGAGACGGTATCCCTGCTTTGCGGCCTTCGTTTCGATGCTGAAAGCTTCATTGGCATATTTGCTCCTATTGAAGGCCTACCTCTACTGGTTATTACCAAGGGACGAAAGAACGAAAAAGATATAACGCACAGGAAGGGAATGATGATGACAAGAAGTGGACAAGGCGCCGAAGAAGAACAGGAGAAGGCACAAGGAATATCAAGCAGCCATTGTCACTCTACTAAAGCTGCTTGCTGCCGGCTACGGGTTGAAGTCGGGCTTCCCAACGCTACCTGGCAGTGATAAGAAGGTGAAGCAGCAATACGTGCAGAAAGTAGCAGCAGAAGCGGCAACAACAACAAGAACGGACACGATGACGACGACAACAACAATAAATATAACGACAACAAGACATCGCTATCAATAACAAAGGCGATGGGCCGGACCGCGCAACGCTGTCGGCGGAAATTGGACGAGCCGACGACTCCATGAGCTGACAGACGATAACGCTACGGACGCTGCGGCTCTATAACACTATAGCACGTACAGACTAGTAAAAGCGACGCAACTATCGTGAGCAACGATCGGTGTCATCGACGACTATGGGGCCGTTTCGTAAATCGGTCGCTTTCGGGGAACGGTGCGAAGTAGCTGCACCCAGATGCTGGTTGTGGCCGTGGTTGGGTGTTCCACAGGGCTATATAGGATATAATGTGTACGGGATGTAAAAACAATTTCTTTCACCAATAAACTGATGGAAGCGTTACGTATGCCATGTGGCCGGGGGTGATGAACCGCGATGAAAGTGCTCAAAATCTAGTTATTATTGGTAGTCGAAGATGAAAGCAGTCACACTTGGTGAGGCGGCGGTCGTTCGAGAAGACTTGAAGAACGTTGATATATTTTTTATAGGTAGATACAGAGAAGGGATATAAGTATGCGGATTGAATAGAAGCGGATAATTTGTTTTGTTTTTTTAAGTGAGATATATAAAAATACGCGGTAGAGGATGCTAGAAGCAATTAGACCACCGTTTGATGTCCTAAATAAAAAGTGTGTCATTTATTGCAATAATAATATAACAAATTCTATTAGAAGACCAGTAATATTGACGATAAATAAACTGACACCCCTTCTTACTGACACACGTATTATGTATCTATATGCGTTTAAATACAATTAAACTGGCAGTGGACAAAGGGGCTACTAAAAAGTGTATGAGGGCATAACAGGAATAGCTTTCGTCGTGCAGGGTTTGCCAAGTATTACTTGTATGTTCAGTGTCATATAATAATAATTAAATTATATTTGGATCTGCATAATATTTGTTGATTTAAGGCGCCGTGATGAAGATTATTATATGTAGGCAATTAACTAATATGTGATTCCTGTCACTGGTTGTCATGGGTTCTTTTGGTACGTTAAAATAGCAGTAATCAGTTGTACGTACAATTTATTGAGATGAATTGTATGAGTGAATCCTGACCGTTAGTGCATGACCCGGTGGAGGGTTGTGCAATTTTGGAGAGGAGTAACACGTATGGGGTTATGTATCGAAGGAGTAATATTTCTCTTTAGAATGCCCTGCTAACTAAGAGCATTTCAATGTTTTCTAATTCTCGAAACCTGCAGTCCTTGGCGACCCTCGCACAAATCAGAATCCAGGTCTTCTAGCCTTCGGCATTCTGTTCCACCGGTGGCATAACGTCCTCGCCGAGCGCGCCCTAAAAGAGCACCCAGATTGGGGTGACGAGGAAATCTTTTTACATGCCAGAAGATGGGTTATCGCATCGCTTCAGGTATGGTTCGATTCGTTAATTTAGCAGGATTTAAACAGACGAGGATGTATGAATGATTTAAAAAAGATCGTTTTTTTTTTCTAAATCGTTGAAGTGATCATCTTCCCTTGCAAATTGAGATTCTCATTATAAACTAAAACTGGAAATAGCGCAATAAAAAAGAGCGTTTGACGAATGTCCTATTCTTAATACGAGGCACTTATAGAGTTGTTATCGTAAAAAAGTAGGATATACGTGTACGATTGGTTCTGTTTAATTTAAGGTTGAAAACCATCAAAGTTCTACATCTGGTATATGAGCATGTTGACATAGTATTGACCTTTTTCTAGATAGATGGTTTTTGAAGCTACATATTTCAGGCGGTGTGGTGTTTGATCGGGTCGAAGATCGGTTATCATGTTATTTGAAAGCTAGTATTTGGAGTAGCAGTCGATTTTTTACCTGACACCGTTGGAATCATTCAAAATGCAGGCTTAAAATAGAGAGCCTTGAAGATAAGTGAAATTTCAGAAAAAAAATCGCTATATTTTCAATTTTATTACTATAAAATCATCAATGATACCCAGACCAATAAAAAAAAGTTTACTATTCATTGTTAAAATGTGCTATTGAAGGAGATTGCCCAAAAATGATTCTGTGGCTTTTGTTCCGGGAGTTCCGATGTAAAAGATTCTCTTTGTAGTAGTCAACTAATTAAAAAAAAAAATATTGATGAAATGTGAAAAAAGTTGAGACGTACCGACAGGTAAGTAGTCATACGAATTAAACATCTACCACCAAACAATTTTTAGCCATTTGGAGAAAGTTGGCCATAAAAAGTTGTTTGTATGCCACATGAATTGACACTAAAGAATCTTCTCCATCGTATTTTCATCTGTAAAGCTGCGAAAAAAAAATCAAGCTATTTCCAAAGCGGTCAATCACTCACGGTAAAAAATTAGATAGAGAAAATGAGCTTATGTAGTTAGTAAAAGTTACTACCGCCTGGCAAAACAATTGGTTTGTATCTCAATTATTGACAACTAAAAAAACATTGCAATAAACCATTAACAAGATGCCGTTATAACAAGCCATTAAAAAATTAACTGGCACTAGTAAATAGCGAAGATATTATTTTCCACCATGACAATAGTAGACCACAGATATTTAACTAACCCATAAAAATGGAAAAAGTTAATTGGAAAATTTTAATGAACCCGTCGTATATAGTCTGAGTTTTGCATTATCAGATCATCATCTGTTTCTCTCTCCGGAGGACTTTTTTTGATTGTGTAAGTTTAGTTTTAATAGAAATATGTGCACAAACATGAACTTTTGCACAGAAAACACGAAAATTTTATAGTAATAGAGTTATTAAGTTACTTCTAAGGTAATGGTACACATTTAGTTAATTAATATTATCTAATTAGTGTTTGTTTCATTATTTGCTTAAAAAGGGTCAGTACCTTCTCATGTACGCTATTTTTGGTTTCAAAAGAAAGCCAGTTCTTTGGAAATGCGGATTAAGATCGGCTATTATGGAAAGATCTTTGCAGAGATTATAAGTTTGTGGGGTTATTCTAAAGTGACGGTCAGGACACAGCAAATGAGCCTACGGCTGCAGAATAAGTAGAAGCACAACCGAACACTGACGACAAGAAAGGATCAGTACGAACGCGGTAGCTAATCGATATTGTCCAAAAATACGTATCCGATCATCGCTTTGTTTCGATCAAGGCGTTAGCGAAAGAAACTGGATCTGAATATTCGCAGGATATTTCGATTTGTTTCTGAAGACCCCCGGGAAGCTGTCATATGGCATAAAAGTTGGACAGTGTTTTGGGAAAATAAGAAATTTGATAAAATGTCGTTTGCACCGCAATTTTTGTAAGAGAAAAGAAGCAAATTGTTTTCAGTTCTTTTCTAGCGAGAAAATGCTATCAATGCAAAAGTTCACCATAGTATATATCGCTGGCTACTTGCCAATCCAGGAAATGTGTCTCTGGAGCACAAAAGCAAATTTTCAGTCAATGATATTATTCAGGCTACGCTGTTTAGTGAAAAAGGTGTCAACTCAATATACTTTTTCCGAAAGGGTGAACGTATCGCCCGATAGTTGAATGGTCGTTAAGAAGATCATGCGTTTTTCAACGGGATGGTATATCGGACACAGCAAATGAGCCTACGGCTGCAGAATAAGTAGAAGCAGCCGCTTAGTACAAGATCGACTGTTTGAGCATACAGATATGTTCAGACCAGATAGAATTGAAGATAAAATTAAATTACGCATGAGTCTGTTGGGTAAACTTTTACATGACAGCGTAGACTCGCTCATTTGTTCCATTGCCAAAAAAAGCTTTTGGAGAGTTGCAAAGGGAGTATTAGGAACGAACCTATGAGCGGTTTAGGCTTCGAATGAACGCTGCAATTGTAGTGGGTGGCATGTCTATTGAACAAGCATAAGCATCAGGAGTGACCTTTTTAGCAAACATGAAACCTTCTATTATAATAACTGCTTTTATTTAGATACGTTCATAGAATCAACTCGTAATTACGTCCGGGCTTAGACGCACCATTCTATATATATATATATATATATTCACGGTTCGATCAAAATAGACAAAATTGAATTATGGCTTATTACGTTAATTGAATTATAGATGTATAGTATTGTATTAACTTACGCAAAATTAAGGCTTATACATAGCACAAGACGTCGACCCGTGCGTGGTCGACCTATTCAGCTTCTATTTATCCAGCAAGAACGAAATGGACGTTGGCTTCATGAGATAATATTTAGCCTAGTTAGACTGGCTCATTAACTGGCTGAAAATCCGTCATTAGGAAACAACCAAAAGACGACCTGATGATGGAATCCAGAAAAGAATGTCCTGATTATTTCTCCCAGCTGCGCTGTCCAATCCTCATTTCAGCCCCCTTCATTTCACCCCTAGCCCCTTTCCTTTCTCCCCAACTCTCCCCTTTGCCTTTGTCAATGGTGCCTTTGTACCTAACAGGACTCATTCTTTCGTTGACTGTCTATCAGTTCATAGGCAGGACCTTGCTAAGAGGCTGGCCTGGTTTTGCATTCCCGCTACGCTAATGATGAGCATTTCTGTGTTAACCCCTCACTTTGCAGGCATGACTTGGGTACTGTGTCGACATTATGAAATTGCCCTATGTAACCACGACACAATGAATACGCAGGCATACATGAGAATAGATAGAGGTTCTGCTGCTAAAGTAGCAATTAAATTGTTTTATATTATATTATATACGCACACTATTAACCGGGTGATTAAATTTAAACTAAAATGAACTATGATGGAAGCTGAGAAGAAGATTCGTCGCTCCATAAAGGATTTTAGAGTTTTTTTTATAGTTGAATGTGCATCTAGGTATAGCATAGAATCACCTGGTCAAGTAGAGATCCTTATTATCGCCTTATCATGTGCAATTGTCGCGCGTACGTACCTATCATTTCTACCTATGTTGATAACCCACACTGTTTAAGGTTGGCACTCGTTTTCAAGGTTCAAGTTGTCGGTCTTCGACTTGCAAATATAAAGTAGTAAGGGAGCTATTTGCGAGTGTAAAATCGCACAGGATAAAGATTTTAGTGTGCGCCTCTATCCATTGAAACAGAACGAAAAACATGAAACAAGAATACACAACAACATAAACCATCTAAAGACTATGGTGCTTGTTGACATCAGCGTCATCTTGTGGATCCACGCTGACAACTGCGAGTTGTTCAAAGTTCGAGACAAAGTGAGTTCGAATCCTCCCCGCTCCATTCGCTCCGAGAAAAACGCCGATCCTTCTAGCTTCTTTGAAACAAATGTCATGGCATGAAAAAGAAAGCCAAGAAAATTGTATTTTTTTCATAACCACTGGGGTTCATAGATGCCCCTTCAAATTCAAAAACAACAAACCACTGCTAGGAAAACATAGACCCTGCATGATACAGATCATAGCATCATGCAGTTGGTACGCATGCATGGATATAGTGCGGTTTAGTAGGTAGAATAGATGCTTGACGGACAGATAAAACTTGAAACCCGAGACGGTAGACGTCTTTTTAAATTTTAGCCTTAGAAGAAAGAGCGCGGACTTTATCTGTTTATTTTTCTACAGATAAACGTCATTATTTTTTTTTCGCTTACAACGTGACGTATTAGGTAGTTTTTATTCTTACGCTGATGTTATTTGATACTGTTTTTGTCTTCAGAATATCATTATGTACGAGTACGTTCCAACGTTATTGGACGAGTCAATGTCGCCATATTCCGGCTACAAACCCGATGTTCATCCGGGCATCAGTCACGAGTTCCAGAGTGCCGCTTTCCGTTTCAGCCACACCTCTATACCACCTGGACTTTACAGAAGGTTTAAGATAAAATCCGATATTTTTTTATATAAATTTGCAATATAGGGGGAATGCTAGTAGTAAACTGCAGTAATCAATATACGGCAGTAGGTAGTCAGGCGACGTACAGCCCCCACTAGCTTTTGGGCTTATTAAAAACTCTGAACGATGTGCAGATTGAACCTTAGAATCAACAGCGATATATTGGAAAACTCTCTTCATTCTCTAGGAAGTTTGTTAAAGGTCGACGTTACAAAAACGTTCACTCTTCGCCAAAGAATCGTACGGCCCGTTAATATTGTACAAGAAATATAGTAGAAGCCCCTGATTCGGATGAGGATTTTCCCCAAGAAGCCGGGGAAAAATCCTCATCATTTAGTACAGTAGCTTATATCTTTAAGGGGTTATGGCACGGTATGCCGTTATTAGCCTCAGAGGTCCGAGAACACCGCTATGATTGGCGCAAATTTTCAAAACTGTCTGCTCAAACCCCTCTGCTGGCCTTCCTGTTTCTCGAAATACTCAGCTTATGAAAGTATTCGTTTTTTCCCTGCCTGAAATAAGTACATAAGCATCCCAATGAATGGTGATAGAAGCGAGGCCACTCTTCATCAACGCTGCAACGGATCAAGTTGACCGTAGACAGACAGACCGACTCAGAGGAGGACATGGACTTCAGAACGAGCGCTGCTCGGCAGGGACGGGGCGATAAGAGCTAAATGCCGAACGCTTTATCGGCGAAACTAGCGCCAGCGACTGCTCAAATGACGGCGATAGTGTGAAGGACGAGCTGAAATGCGAAGCGGCAATGATTTGAGAATAGCTCTGCTGCCATTGCTCGAGGATAGAGTGATGAACTCTGAGTGAGCGAACAGGTGGACGAATTCTGGTCTGGTTAGGCGAGAAAGGAGTTTTATGATAAGCTCCCGGTTCTTTCTCGTGCTTTTCTTTTTTTCTTTTCTATGCCGTTTATTTATATTCCCACATGTGTACACTTGAGCCCAGTTTCGGCCGTTGCTCACAGTAGCATCAATCGCTAGCGATCACCACCCTTCGTGAGTTCCCTTTCTCACAGTTCTTCCCGCCAGCAATTCTGTGTTCCTCGACTTCCCATGATTCTGAACAAAGAAACCAAGAGATGAAGAGCGAGAGAGAGATGGGGCTCTCTATGACGCGGTAATTCTCAGGAGCCGAGCTCCAACATCCCTCTACCAGCAGACCATACCTCACAAGCCAATGTACGTATTGCATATCAACCAATCCGCGTACTTTTGAAGCGAACTTATGGCGTCACGTGCATTCTGGCGACAAGGTTCATTTTCGTTTTATTACTAAATACATTGAAAATTCCATTCTCTTTTCTTGGCCGGTAGTCAACAGTGGGACGATGACTGCCCAAGTCCGCTACCCCGCGTTCCCTCTACTCCAGTCGTTTTCCTCTGTTTGCCCTTCCGGCCTCTGGCCCTACCTCATGCTTCCATATCAACCCCAACGCCTAATGGTATGGCAAAAATCCATACCGAGTGAACTCGCTGTTCTTCACCATATGAGTTTCTCACAATCACCTTTGCCTCGCCATATCGCCCCAGCTGAATGCTGCAAATGAGTGCAAGAAGTAGATTTTGGCCTCGACCGTAAACGTGGTCCTACGTGCAGCCAATCATGGAAGGAACAAGGGAGCATTTGGTAATCATCAACGATTTTATAAGACACGAACAGATTATTTAGGACCAACGTGCCCGACTGCGTGACGAAGGACCGCCTAACATAGAAATGGAAATATTGTATTATGTTCACCTGCTTGTACGTCGGTGTCATGTTTTTATTATATTTAGTTGTGCAGGGTAGATATGGATTAACAGTATGACCTGAAAAATTAGAAACAATATATCCTATACTTTCGTTATCTTCTTTTTTCATTCAGTATTCGATATTTTTGCTCAACCAGATGCGATGAATATTTGCTTGATAACCTACTATGCATCTTTTAAAGGACGGCTAACTGCACTTTCCCAAAAACGCGAACTGGACGGAGCGCTATGCGGATGTGTTCGACGTGGTGGCTTTCAGAAGAGGTGCTCTTGGAAAACGGTATCGATGAGCTCCTTATGGGGATGTCGTCACAGATTGCTGAGAAAGAGGATCACGTAATGTGCTCCGATGTAAGAGGTACGTTCTTAGTGTACGTGATGCACGTTTCAGTGACGACGACACAAAAAATCAGTAAACGTTCATACGAATACGAAAGTTGGCATAAGCTAATTTTTTTTTAATACGTTAATTCTGCCCACTGTCTATTCAGGTTTTCCCATAAAATCTTCCAGCTGCGTCGGGCAAAACCCCCCTATAACAGAAGTAGCACAACGGGCCGTACCGAGCGCTAGTGTGTTCGCGTGTATGCATTATAGTTTTGGTGTGTATTCCACCGTGCTTATTCTACGGCCTTTTGCCCTCCCGCAACTCGCTCTTCGAAGCACTGATTAGTTCCCAAGCAGCGTTCTTGTTGGTTCAATGTCCATCGATTGAGCTCCTAACAGACTCAGCGGGCTCTTGATATGCAGAGCCAGAACGTATCGGATCAATTAGCTAAACATGATCATGCCACCCGATCGGGGCGGGGTAATGCTCTAGTCAAAAAGGTAGAGTAGAACATGAAAGCACACAGATAGAATAAAAGAAAACGGTGTTTGATGGTAGTAGGAACGCTGATAGGAACCAGTGTCTCTTACCCTACACTCTGTTTTACTCCCGAGCTCGTTCGTCCAGAGTCAGTCTCGCCCAGTGAAATGTTGGCTCATTCATGGCGGTAAAGGAACATAGAGGAACGGAAACAGACCAAAACCTTTTTTTTAGCTGGGCTTTGACTTTGCTCAGCCGGCTTTTGTCAGGAAGTTGTTCCCGGTAAGCGAGCTGCTTGTCACCTAGTCTCGTTAATGTTAAGGCCGAGTTAAGTGAAGCGGTCCTAGATTCCTTGCTCGTACCCTCTCCCCCATAGCGGACCTCTGATGAAACTCGTTCTTGTCTTTCTTCTTGGCGATGACAAAAATAACCCGGCACGACTAGTAGTGGTATTACTGGTAAGAATAATTGTAGCATATAGTAATCTGAGGAGCTGTCCAGGGGATGCAGGCTGTTAGTGAAGACAGTCACTATTGGATGATGAAGAAATTGTGCGCTGAGGCGTTAGCTGTCATGTAGTAGACGTTTTTCTAATTAGTTGTTGGCTACTAATTGGGCATTTGCATTGCTCCATGCAATGCATTGCTTACTAAGTATCGATAATTGATAATAAGCTCGCAGTGGCAGCGTGTTTGCCGATTAAGTGGAGTAACACGGAAATGGTCTAACTTCGAGTCTGGATATAAACACATCTTAGTCCTTCAGTAAGAATCCGACATACAACAAAGGCGAAAAATATTCAATAGCAGCTTTTTCTCTTACTCAGTCTCTGCAGATCGGCGACATTGAGTCCTCTTCATAATAACAAGTACTTGAAACAATGCTGACAAGATAGCGGTGCTATAGCCAGTTACAGGAGGCTGAGAGCTATGAGTAGTACCACGTTGTAACGCTTTACCTACACGCGACTGAACGTGTCCACTGAACAGTATTTGTAATCAATTAAATATTCAAAGGACGTTTAGTGAAAACCTACTAAATAGTTTACGCAATGTTAGTAAATACATATATATATATTAGAAATTGTATTTGGAACGAATTAAGCATACTATATTTTGTATTCTCTGTTCTTCTTCTTTAACCGTCGTCAGACAAGCTATTCGGGCCGATGGAGTTTAGCCGGCGCGACCTCGCAGCACTAGATATCATGCGAGGTAGAGACAGCGGCCTCCCGGACTACAACACCGTGCGAAAATATTTCAATCTCGATCCAGTCACAGACTGGCAGACGATAGGCGAGAAGCTTAAGTCAGCAAGTCAGGAGGTGAGTACGGTATGAGGATCATGTCTTTTCTCTAAAAGGTTAGAGCTGGCTCGATCTTTTTTGCCCCTAGTTAGTCTCTATTTCTCTCTGACATTCATTTAGTAGATGCGCTATGCTCGAGGCCGCCAATGGCCACAAAAGCCTTCTCGTTCCCGGACCATTTTCTGACTTGTCCTGCCTCCTTAGTCGTAGCAGTGTATATTGCCCTTTATTACTTCGCTAATACCCAGCCTGCCGCCAGTCCTGCGGCCCCTCGAGCTTATAGTCGAGAGCTGCTGTAGTATATAAGATTGAGAGATCTAATTTAGAGCTTTAGCCGCAGCTGCTGCAGCCGCTGCCCCTGCCTGCACGGACGGTGCCCCTGGAGCGAGTGTGGTGGACAGAAAGGTGTGAGCAGCAGCCAACAACGTGCCGTGCCATGCCATGTTGTGTACGTTCAGTACGTGTAATCGCTGTCCACTGTGTGTTGACGACGAGTGGCACAATTTTGCCCTAGGCCATTCTTCATAGCTTGTGAGCAGCAGCGGCCTTTTGGGCTCTTACTCATCGACATGGGCTTGGTTTGCTGTTTAGACACCCCCGGATTAGGTGGTTGGCTAAGAGGCCAGGCTGACGTTGTTGGATGAGGCTAGGCATCTCCGACTAGCCCCTCAGGCTCTCTCAGGGGTTGTCGGCTATTCCTTTCGTCCTATCGCATCTTCTTCCTCTCGTTCTCTAGCAGTTAGTAATAGCCAGTTTGTAATAGACATGCGTGTTCTGTCATTGCCTCTAATGGAGTGCGCTTTCTTTTTTGCGACCTTTATCGGAACCTGTTGACCCTGCCAACCATTAACGATATTCATTCCTGCTGTTAGCTCGTCGAACGTCTCTACACGCTATACAAAGGTAATCTGAACAATATCGACTTGTTCGTCGGCGGCATGCTGGAGTCCGAAGGTGGACGACCAGGCGAGCTCTTCCGCAAGATTATCAAGGAGCAATTTGAACGTCTGCGGGACGCCGATCGGTTCTGGTTTGAAAATACAAACAATGGCCTGTTCAGCAAGGAGGAGATCGAGCAAATTCGAAAAATATCTCTGTGGGATGTTATCGTCAACGCGTCTGATAGTATCCCCCCAGAAGCAATGCAACGGAATGTCTTCGTTCATTCGGAAGGTACGATTTCTGTTTCGTGGGATAATGGAATACAAGATAGGCTTCTCCTTTATGAACATGATTCGCGCGTATACACGTCACGGCATATAGATAATAATAATTGTGAGAGTATAAAGCGTATGCGCGATAATGGTTTATATCCGTCTTCGGTTTGTGTCTTTCTTCTGGCGTATTTGCACGTTTACAATATTGTACGATTATACATATTCACATTTCAAGGAAATAGCTTCATTTTTAATAAATAGGCTACTCTACTATAAATAAATATTTTGTTGTTTGTCTAAATACTTTTAATACAAATTTTGAGGTAGCATTCGTTATTGTTTAATCCAGTTGAAGAAATTTGGTACGTTGGTAAAAGGGGACAGTGGTATCGTGATACTGTTCTGTAAAGGGCCTCCTCCAGTAAGTCATAGTCCTTTTTACTAACAAAGCCTCAAAGGACGTCAAAGTCTCATTATCTTCTCATTGACCGGCGCTTATTTTAGGACCGCCATAATGTCCTTAATCAGTACGTATACTATAAGAATATGTTTGGTTCCATTTGATTCCCGTTTTCCCAGTTCTGTCTTGTTTAAATGAAGGGCCTATATTATATTAATGTCAAATAGTAAAAAGATCGATGCATGCCAAGTCAACGTACGCATTGTGCTTTCGCGTGCTGGTACGAGTAGCAAATCTTAGTAATACAATCACAGCTACACCGTGATGTTATAAACGAAAACTAAGAGATTCTATTGGAAGTAGCGTTTTTCTCTATAAGTCACCGGTCGGATTATTTTCCTCACCGCTTTTCCAGATGATCCTTGCCCTCAGCCAGGTCAAATCAACAGCACAGCCTTGGAGCCCTGTATGATTCTCGAAGGATGGGATTACTTTCGAGGCAACGAAGTTGTCTATATCTATTGCTGTCTAATTCTTGCCTTCATCCCCATCAGTAAGTGCTGTAAACTAGTTTAAATCCTACTGTGAACACAATGTTTTCTTTCACGCTTTCGCTAGTTACTCTAGACGCTCGAATCGTCATTAAAATCTCATCGCTCATACCTCATAGTGCTATGGGTAACGGGTCTCGTCTGCAGTCACATAATTTGGTTGTTATTGTTGATGTCTGTAGTCGGCCGTTTGTCGTTGTCATTATCAGAATCGCATACATTTCGCAAAAGAGGAAAAGAACCGTCGGTCAGTCACACAATGTGTGGTATTTAACGCCTTAGCTCCACTGTATAGTATCATGCCGTGCGGGAATACCTTCGATGCTCTGTGTAAGTGTACAGTAAAACAGTCGTCATACACAGTGCAGCTTGTCGTAGACTCATGGCAGCACTGCATCCGTTTTTGTCATCCTTCCAACTCTGCTAGTCTCGCTGCGTCAACTAGCCGCTGCGAACTGGCAGAAATGCGCGAAACAGCCTGTCTGTCGTTAGAGTCACTCCTGTCACGCACAGGTCACCGACGTTACCTGCGTGGGCAGCAAGGGTCAGATGGGAAAAGCGTACATGGGCAGCCGAGATTGGTTTCTCTCTCCTTCATCCAAATGCCAGGTTGATAAACCAGTTGGCAAGCGAAGCGGAGGGTCTAAAACCGACTTTTCCCTGTAGCAGGGCGACACTAACGACAACGACGACGAAATAAGGGATGAGGGATAGGGTCAAAGGTATAGGCAGATTTGGGAGGTGAATAGCAGCAGCGCAGTTGTGGCAGGGTCTATGCAGAGGAAAGCTGCCGAGACAGGCGAGAGGTTTGGAAAGAGAACGCAAGCTGTGGGGGGTAAAAGAGCCTCAGCAGGAAATGCGAGACCCCCAAATAGGGTCAGAAGAGGTCGCGTTAGAGGTAGGCAGATAGTGAGAACTTGCTACAGAGTGGCGACGACCATGGCGGTAGATTGGCTGGAAGCCGCTACTGTATATGCGCCTAACCCTAGAAAGCTAAGCAGAGTGAGAAACCCGTCTAGGCAAGTATCTAGCTTCTTCCTATTTCGGGATCTCCGTGAGCTTCCTCGTTTTCATTGCAAGCCCCTCTGACATGGGCAAATGGGATGGCATCTACTCCCGATAACAGTCCTTCCCGCTAGTGCAGGCGTAGTGATGACTGAAATGAGAGCGCGACACAGGCCGACCTGTGAAGCCACTACTGTGATGAAGTGGCAGGGATCCTTAGGCGGGGGCTAAAGAGGGGTAAAAGCGTAGCTGTAGCCGGCAACCTTGCTCGGAAAGCCAGCTTCGCCGTCCTAGTCGGGTCGTTCCACTCAACTCGACTAGCATCGGTACTATAACCATGGTAAAATCAACCACGACGAACGACTGCAGCGAACTCGTGGCGAACTATCCATCTGGGGAGAGGGCTCCTGTAATGAGACTGCAGTGAACTCAGAATGTCAGCAACGTTTCCCGCGCGCTTGCCAACTGGAAAATTGAAAAGATTAACGCTTAGGCGGCAGCGTTTACACGAACTTCACGATGAGGGAGAAGCCAAAACGGAGGTCAGGCCGACTCCAGGCAGACGTGGTTGGTTACTATTAGGGAAATTTAGGAATGCTTTACGGAAAACACGTGGAAAAGAGCTAAACCCGAGAGCTAAAGCGACACGCCGGTCAAAACTGGGCTTGATCAGATTTGGCTATTCAGTGAGAGTGGAGCTGGCAGAGAATGAGCTGTGGCGTGAGTGCGTGCGATGACTGTAGTAGCTGACAGTAATGGCAGAATCTATTCACCTGGAGGTAGGCAGATGTTATTCTTGCGTAATACCTTAAAATTGCGTGGAAAAAGTGGAAGAGTTGCTTTGATAAGTCAAGTAAATGTTGTTATATGTCAACTTTGACAACGTTCTTCTTTCACACATTTCAGTTTGCGGCATGGTTGGCTATGGCGTTATAAAACTGCAGAATAAAAGGCGTCGAGATATCAAGGCCAAGAAGGATATTGTGAAAAATGGAAAAGCCCAGGACAAACTCTGTGAGTCATTGCCGAAGCTTTTCTGATGCTAATGTCGAACATCGTTATTACGTGTACTCTGTTTGATAAACTACAAACCTATTATTCTCCAGCAAGAGTGTAACAGTATCCTAAATTGATTTGTGCACAAGTACAAAGCTACATATCTCTTTTACACAATAGGTCGGTTACATGGACGGTCGTGGTTCTGGTTGAACGACACCAGAAATTGCTACTTCAAGCCCCGCCAATGGCGGATACATGTAATTTCATATATTGTCTGTTTGGGATTGCAGATGTCAAGGAATGGCTCCATCAAAATCACAAGCGATTCGTCAAGGTAAAAATCGGTCCAGACGAAAGCGTTTATACTGTAAACCGTAAAGGCGAGACCCTTCGGAAGGTCTCATTTTCATCCGTACCACAGCTTATTGTGCAGGTGACCTCGGATACCACCCGCAAGCCCATGTGCCTTATTCGCTCCCCCAACGATCACGATTTGGTAAGCACACTGTTTTCTTCTCTGTTACACAGAAAATCTTATGAACTGTTTGCCCTTACATCGTCGATTTCATCTGCTTTTTCGTGACCCTTTCGCTTTTCTAAGTTTGAGTTAACATCACGCCTACCGTAGTTTACTTCATTTAACCATCCATAATCACGGCAGATAGGCTTTAATCACGGGAATCAGTTTTCTGGCTTTAAATTTAGGAAACCTTCGTAAGCCCTTCGTCTCAGAATTTGTTTCCTCTACAAACAGCGTTGTGCTTATCGTGTGTGAAGTAGCCCGCTATATGAAATGACCCTTTCTCAGTTATTTTTTTCTCTTCCAGATTAGTCACATTCACATGTCTGTTCGTGCTAGCTAGCTTTAGATTTTTTTCCTACCGATTGTCGTGATACAATTCCAAATGATGTATACTACCTTGTTCGCTCAGTACTGGTGGAAAGCTATGAATAAATAAGCAAATGCAATACGGCTCCTTGCATCCAGGAGCTGTCGTTTGGGATCCATGTGTGCCCCGTGGTAAGCATCCCCACAGGTTCGTCGCAACCACCATATTGGGATAGCTCGCGATAGCCTGGCGCGCCTTGGCAAAAGCGTCAGAAACACTCTAGGCACTACCGTAAGCATCATTGTCTGCTGCACGATCGTTTTCGGCGCTAGTCGATTCTACTATTTTGAAGATCAATTTGGGATCGATGTTGTTCTCCTCTGTTGGACCAACTATTTTCCCAGTCGATGCCGCTGTCGCCGGCGGACGGTTACGAAAGCTTCCGCAGTCACTGACTCGACTCGACTCGACCCCTGTCGACTTAACTGCAGCAGACTGGGTCGCGTAGTATGCAAAGCTGCTGCCTCCGCTGCCACCGTTACTAACCTCTTCCTGCTGTTGAAAGCCTGAAGTTGTCTAGAGTCGTCGACGGATCCTCGCATCCAAAATCAAGCAAGACAGCAGCAGACGTAGGAAAGCGCGAAAACCATCTTTCCCTCCCTTTCGATCTCATGAACTCACCCCACGGAATTCGTCGAAGCTAACAGGCGGCGTTCGATGGCGCGGCATTAAATTCGGTGGCATGGTGTTGCTGTCACGCCGGCCACTGGGGTCAGTCGATACCTCGACTGGCACGAAGAGCTGGGCATTTGCGTCGCCGGTATCAGCAAGAATAATAGAAAGGCAGCATTGGAAGGCACTGTCAATCTGTAATCCTTTTTCCCATACGTCTATACAAGACTGGCTCTTATTAACCAGAGTAACCTGGTAGGTGTTGAACGCAGGTGCACACACAAATTGCGGCAGTGACAAGGATAAAAAAACCTAAACAAACACTACAAATATTGTAATGTAATTGCGCCTGTATAGATCCTACGCGGGACTGGTTTTGAATGTAACTGAATATTTGGCACGAACTCTAGGGAGACGCAAGCTCTGTGGAATCCGGATCTAAATGTAACAATGAAACCCAGCTAAACGAATATGAAAGAAATCACTACGGTTTGTAATACGGACCGATGATCTGATGATAATAGAAATATTTTTAGCGAATCCCAACATTTAAATTTAGACCTTGAAACAGGGTCGTTGACCTGCTTAAGTTCGTATAGTTCAGAGTAGCCCCAGCTCCTGCTCTCAAGGTCGTCGTTTTATATTCAATTCATTTACATTCTCTCCTCACCCTATCACCGAAGCCGACTGTCTCGACGATAGGCAATCGGACGTTCCGTCCTGGACCCTCTCCTGCTTCAACCTTTCACAGTTGGGCGCTGTTCTATCCTCATTTATAGCATTCTCATCTACATTATCGGCTTTCAGGCATCAGTTCGATACAGAGGCCTGCAAGTCGCTCACTCGCTCGGTCGCTGGGTGAATAGGTATATTACCTAATCCAATTTCGTTGATTTAGCCATGAGTGGGCCAGGCATTGAAACGCTTCGACACTGGTTATCCGCGCTGGTAGCTTGCCAGTTTGGCTCAGAAACAAGGACCTAAACGGAGGATCCGAGCATCACGAAGGCTCCCACCCTGACTTTCCGTGGAACGGATGTGTTGTCCAGCCAATACGAGCGTCCGGGCATGCACACGGCTTCATTGCCCTTGGGCGCCTCCTTCGGAAGTAGCAGTACGCCAAAACTGCGGAACAGACAAGGCCTATGTAGGTGGTCTATTCCAGGCCTACTGGTCTAGATTGTTTACTTGCAGACATGCTCCTGGGCATGCGAAAACCAATGTTAAGCGATCATTCCATGTTAGAAATTTTGCCTAATAGCGATTGGCCAAAACTGTTTCGTACGCTGAATTGAATCGGGGACGAAAACTCGTTTGCGTATGCGGAGGACACCGCTAACTAATCGATATTACTTATGGTGATATTTTAGAATGAGCAGAGCGCTACCATCAGACTGTTTGAATGGGTGTTTTTTGTTTTGAATGGGAATAGCACAGGAAACTTGAGTAACTAATGAAAAGCGTCAAAATGAGCAAAACGGAACGACTATTACAAGACTTGTATGGTAATAATGCTGAAATTAGCACTATATAAATGAGGCAATAGACCGGTCTGTTTACTGAGACCTTCTTGAGATACACCTTTTCGGGAGATCAGCATTTTCACGGTGGTTAAACTAAACTGGTCAGCATCACAAATAAAGCTGGACAGTTTTGCTGTTAACTGGAAATTTTAAATGGATAGGAATTAGACCAAGCGTCAACTCCCTGAAAGGCTAACTAATTTAATTTTAACTGAATATATCATCCGCGTCTTTTCCGTTTTTACACGCGCCTAAGTTAAAGTTTTAAATTAAGTTAGAAAAAACTTAAATGGCTGCAAAAGCAATTGATATTTTGTTTTATTTATTGCCAGGTTTTGCAATTCGACTCCGATCACTCGCGCAAAAAGTTCTTGGGAAAACTTGAAAAGTTCCTTCATGACCACAAAAAGACTATGGAATGTATGAGTACAAGCAGGTAAGTCGGAGTCAGGGCCTGAGGCTATAATGTTTCAGCTTATAGTTAATTATTAAACAGCAGTGGCTGTTGTAAAATGAAAAAAAAAAAGATACTTATGATTGTTTCGTGTTTATTCTGGCTTAAACTTTAATGTCTGCCACCCGTCTTATATAACAGAGAACTCATGTTGGCCAACGCTGAAACAAAGGAAAAACGACAAAAAAGACTCGAACACTTCTTCCGGGAAGCCTACGCACTGGTAAGTCTCTTGACGCCGGGGTTTTATGCTTCTTAGAAAATTCATATATTTTCCATAGCGTACGTTGGCTCATATATATATATATATATATATATGTTTTTATCAACATTTCAGCTTTATTTTCTGAAAAAGCTCCGGTAAAGCTTGAGCGATCTAATTTTAAAATAAACGGTATGAGCGAGCAACAAAAAAGACGTGCAAAAATGGGTTACTAGTAAACAGGTGTGCCACAGTTCTTTCAATTGCGGTTCCCCTATTTCTAATGACACTGTCTCAGCTGTTTGTTTGTCTATGCGTTTTTTTCTATTTTCTATACGATAGCGGTATCTACTTGCCAAAATGATAAGTAACTTGAAGACACATCACCTAGCGCAATGTACAGCCTGTAAAAAATCTTCGGTGAAATAGCGTTGTGCTTTTATTTCGCTTGCCTTTGTTGCAGACCTTCGGGCTAAAACCAGGAGAAAAACGAAAATTGGAACAGGTTGGGAATGACGTTATTATGGTGATGCGAACATCCCTATCAAAGAAAGAATTCGCCGAAGCTCTTGGAATGAAACCAGATTCGCTGTTTGTAAAACAAATGTTCAACTGCGTTGACAAAGACAAAGACGGTCGTATATCTTTCCAAGAGTTCCTCGACACGGTCGTCCTATTTACAAGGTAAGCAACTGTGTACAGATATAGTACGATATGATTCTTGCAAACTGAAGGATTCACCGCTATGCGTCTGTTAGGGTCCTTCCTTAAGTTCGCCACGTGTCACTTAATGTTAGTAAAATATTATAAGGAGAAATTGGTCGACTGTCGCATATTACATTCTACCAGCTCCAGAAAAATAATTCAAATTGCAAGGATAATCTACTGTCTAGAAATCTAGAAAACAAGAAACTCACGGAATTTGTTCCATTTTAGCCATTAGGTAGAGTTTTTATTTAGCCTCGTTACCTCGCGACTCGCCAAGGTGCGGAGACTATCAGGCACCGTAAGAACACTATTCTCATTTCTATGGCATAGTATTCTAAATAAAGTAGATAAAACGGATTTGATCGATTTCGTTGCTCGGCGGCAATGTGGTATTGATCGCTTATTCGAACCCTGAAGACCCTGTAATGCCGACACTCGCTTAATACCACTATACTGCTGGCGACATCTCGACGCAGGTGCATCCTGGGGGGCAACGGAAAGTGGTGCAGATGTCGCGGCTATCGTTCTCATAGCTGCAGCTGTCGCCAAAGCCTTCCTGAGGCCTGTCGTCGGTTGTTACCAAAGTACTGAAGGTTACTTTTACTTCCTCCGCAAGTTTGGCGTTTTCGTTTTCGATGCCCAATGCTTCATACACCGGTCGCAGTCGCCTCCTGCTGCGCCCTTCGTTACTCAGTCGTGTGCAAAGTATTCAATTGTATTCATTGGGTCTGAAGAATCCTTTTCGTAGCAGCGGCGGCAGCACTAGAAGTAGTTGTCGAGGCGCTTGGCCACAAAATTCCTTTGAGGGAGAACAAGCGAGTGCTGGTTGCCACAGCTGCGATCGGATCGGGTGGTTGCTGCGCCTTACGACGAGCGTTGCTTTAGTCGAGTCCTTCTGTTCCTCGATCCCTCGTCTCCCCATCCTGATCTAGGACGTGGCAACGATCCTACTAGTAGTGGCCTGGCAGCGGACCGGTGGTAATCGAATGAAAAATTTCCAGGAATTCACCCTACAATACACTTGCTTTGTTGGTTTTCTTCTCATTTTGTATTTTGTTCGCCGGGCGCTGGCCGTCGTGACAATTTCCGATCAGACATCGTGGAAGTCCTCTATTGTTCCTGCTTGCCCTCTTTCTTTGTGCCTTAGAGACAGCTGATAGGATAACAATATTGCAGCCATCTAAAACCGCGTAGACCGTTTCAATAGGAGTAGTTCTCCTTGGATATTTGGAATGCCTTAGTTCATGCCACTCTGGTGTACAGTGGGTTCGTTCAAGGCCACTCATGGCCTCAGAAAATGGATACGTGCTGATTTGGGCTTGCCCCTTGATAGGCATCAACGCAGCACGATCGAAATCAATGTAACCCAAGATAATTATGTTGGCTATATAAAATAATTTCCTTAGTAACACCGTTATTAGCGACAGATAAGACAGTTCCCCGACATAGCTGAAACCAAATGGCTACTCAACTAATTGGCGCTTGTTCTCCCGTACTGAGAACAAAGTGTCTGTTATTCGATCTGCATAAATTAAAAGTATTAGGATCAGTCTGGCAGCAAAAGACACCGTCGAATTTCATACTTTTCTCGCATCTCAGCCCCTTTGCAAGCGAGCAAGAAAAACATGGCTGCTACCACACAATAAAGCGGCTATAGATGAAAATGCGAGATCGCGTAGGCCTCCAACGAGAGATGTCGGCTAAGCGAATAATGCCTTTTATCTTCATAATGGAAACAAAGTAGAGTTTTAGTACGTTTAATCGAGCTGGCCGTCTTGCCACGTTTCACGGTCTTGCCCCTTCTTTGTTTTTTTTTCAATTGGCGCTAACCAGAGGAACACGCACGCACGCACGCACTGCCCCTATAACTTTGCTATCTTCGAGGTTTCACACAGGGCCAGCAACGGGGTATCGGCTGGCACCTCTTTCCGTCGTGCTGGCCTTGTATAGGTATTTAAACGTGACTGTATATGAGCTTGATTTGGCGTAACCCTAAAGCGCGCAGTTGACCTCTGCCAAAACCAACAGGATTCGTGTGCTTCGATCCGCACCGAATGTCTGTGGTTTAATTCCTCCTTTTTGGTCTGCGTCGTGATGGAAAGTCCTACGGCGCTGTTCTCACAGCACATTTTCCCCCACTTCCCCATGTTGTGCCCCATGAAACCACGACTACTTGCAGCCCTACCCCTTAAAGTCAAAAGGAGGACGGGTGTTCCCTGACGTTGTCCATGTAATTTGTAACTCTAGATACAGGGTTTCGTCTTACTCGAGGCGTCATCACCACAAGCTCCTCCGCACAGTTTTGTCAATGACGACGATAACGCCAATAACTGCCGCTGCACAGATAGAGGCTGAAAATATGGAGCCGCTTCCCCCATGAGGTTTCCCAGTAGCTAGTACAGTTCAGTGATAAAAGTAGTGATAGAGATTTCCCCGTTAGAATAATAACAAGCTGTTATTCTTCGTTTTAAGTTGATTTTGTGGACTTTTTTTTGCAATACATACGGCACCAAGATACGCTATCGACTTGTTGTGACACGTCGGCCCAATGGGAAATATAGGAACAAAACAGACATGTAATTTGGCGGATTTGGTCGTCAATTACATAAAACAGAATACGTTAGGCGTAACTTCAGAAGTGTCAATTAAGCAATTGCCATTACCGATAGGCCACATCAGACCGATAATAATTAACGAGTATTACGGCTTCTTGGGCACTGCTGTTTGACTTTTGCTTGTGGCTTATAAGTTTCGCACATCACTCGATTACTAACGTGATATTATTGCTTGCATTGTGTTATGTCGCTCGCATAAAATGTCGCAGGAAATGAATGGTAAAAAAATAGCCAGATGTTGTGACGTTTGAGAGGTATTTTCTAAGATTTATCAAGAAGTAACCCTGTCATTATATATATATATATATATATATATATACATATAAATAAAGAGCGCATGTAGTTAAGTTATTCGACCGTCTCTATTATGAGCATACGTATACACCCATTTGCATATAGAAAATGGATAATGAAAGCACATTATCGATCGCTTCCAGCACTATCACACGCCGAGTGGAGTTCAACATAGCTTCGTTTTCATATCGAGGACAAAGCAGTAGCTACTTTTCCGTTTGGTTGATGTCCGTCATTCGAGTAGAGGACCTCTTGCATCATTTCACGTTTTGTCCTATCGCTATTTTACCATTATACTTCCATATGGTATTCGTAACGAGGTTAGACCACGAAACGGATGCTGTTGACTGGCGTTGGCAAATATGGATCCATCCAACTGCTGCAGATCAACTATAATACCAGATGCGTTCTAAATACTAGATAGACGATCATGATTTTAGTCGTATCAGCCATTCCTACAGTTCGTTAATTTTGAGTATATATTTTATGTGGCCTACAGGTTGTTAGCAGGGGGACACAGAAAGAGATCACCTTGTTATTGATATCGTTGTTGTATCGCAAACCAATAATTAGCAAGGATAAAGATTGAGCTAGCTTGACCTTTTTTAAACAGTAAATCAAGTTTATTGTAATTATTATATATTATTATGGTACATAATTACATTTTTTCAAAAAAAAAACTAGCCGGCCGATAAAGCATTTTTTTTTATCAAGTGTATCAAGTGTATTTATTTTGCCTATGTTTAGGCAGAGATAACTCAATCGGAGAGACAATCGTTTTGTAATGTTCCTCTTCGTTTATTTTTTACGTTACCCGAGTTAGGATTTTGAGGAAGGGAAATTAATTGTAATTGATTGCACTAACTTATCCCACCCACGTCCTGTATTCAGATATGGGGGTTTTCAATTAAATCGCACTATTTTAACGTCGGTATAGAATTAATGGAGATCATTTATATACGTGTGTTAAGACAACGGACTCTACTGAACGTCCCTCCCTATCGAAGCCCCACGAGACACCGCATATATTTTTTTCGAATAGAACAATGCTTTTCGGACTACTGGCTTGGCGTCTGGTCTTCAAAACAAAACACGTTTGAAAATTCATTCGGTAAATCTACTACTCTGAGTGCGAGTTCGATTCATTGAAGCTCCCCATCTCTGACTAGATCGTGAATACAGATAGTTCTGCTTGTAAAGCTAAGGGGTACTCAGTGAGTTAACTAAGTCACCCTCTTACCAGTATTGATCCAACTCATACATTGAAGATGTTTCTCGCAACGTAAAGCTATACCACTGACAAAAAAGGCGCTTGCAATCGTGACAGACATAGGATAGTGTTTTTAAGCTCTTTTAGGCTACAAATTTGTGCCAAAATCAACTTACGATATCGACAAGATTACACGGGGTCACCATTACTGTTGCATAGGCCGTTGCCTAGTGCTCGGGTCGTGACAATATATGTTCGTGTTTTTTTTGGCTTGTGTGATGAGCCGGATGTCCTATTGGGATTCACGTTCTGTTTGGTTACCTTCTTGTTAAGGTGACGTGAACGATTGTTTCTACTCTAATTAGTGTGATGTCAAACGGCGATCTGGTTTGGTTTAAAGCTTGAACGGCACTCTTGTGTCACTTTTGACGTGGCCATTAAGCTGTTTCAATGTATCGCTCTGGGGTTCTTAGAACTATTTGAAAATTATCTGTTTTATGCTGTAATGTTTAGGTGTTTTAAGCACTTTAGGTTTTTTTTTTTTATAATCAATTTGGTGATTCCTTATGTTCATTTATCGGATCTGTGTAATCATCAAAACTTCACATCACTGCTATAATTAAGTTATACTTCGTGATAGCAATAGAAACAAATCAAGAGGGTGGTAAAATGATTAAACAAATCTGCTAGTGTCTTCCTGAGCTTAACAAAGAAAAGTTCCCATCAAGAAGAGTAAGCTTTTGCAGCCAGTTTGAATAGAGTTAAGTTGTTGTGGTCATTTTCGATCAGAGACGTGATCTTCACAGGTACAAAAAGAACGAACAGTCGAACGATACCCCGTTCAGAGGTCTTTAGGTCAGTTGGAGGTACACGCTTTGTTCTAAATGAGTACATATTTAAATGATTGCGATTATGTTTATTGTAGTGAATACTGTAAATGCTCAACACTCCTTATATCATTACCCTACATGCTCGAATATAAGCGTAGGTCTAGCATATGTGAGAACAGGAGCTTTCAACAACGGAACGATTCTCGACCACACCCGTTGTACTAAGATGCCACTCAAGTTCAAAATGGCGTCTGCTACCAATGCTGCATCTCGCTTCAGCATAAACAAAATATCCTGTACTTTTTCACTGCTAAGCATATTTATCGACGCAAGCAGCGTACGACAGTAGCGATTGTGGCAGTTACGTCTGGCTAAGTGACGTCAGCAATTCGATATTTGCTGAATACACGATTAATTTTGATAAATGTCTTCCTGGGGGGATTGAAATTGCAGTCCATGAGCAACTGCCGACTTCCGACATATCACTGACGCTCTCCACCCTCCGAACCTAATCGGGGGATGGGCATCATTTTCCGTGCGTTTGGCGCACGCTGCCGACGCTATTAAGCACTGCGAAACAACTGAGTTAGTTGTAGAAGAAGAATGTATTAGAGATGGGCGTAACTGGATTTTTTGAATAGGGGAACAAACAAGCTGACTTCGGTTAGGCTTAAAACATTGAACCAGCAACCGTTGCTGGTGATAGTTTCGATCACATACAACGGCGTCTATTCAAGGACTAAGCAACGTGTCAGCGAGGACCAGCAATTCTGCCGAGCATGGTCGTGTCAAACGCGTTCATCCGTTCAGTGCTCGTCATCGTGGTCTCCACTATGTTCCCCTACGTTCTGACAGTTAGCAGGTCTGTTTCAGTTATCCGATTGCTCAGGTTTCTCGCCAGCTGCCGTTGCAACATTGTAGACATTAGTACCATCCTATACGATCCAACAGGACTCTATCTGAATGGAGGTATTTCCGATGAAAGTTTATCTGCCATTCTCCTCTGTTACCGCCTGCTGAAGCAAGCATGACGATCTGCTAGCCACCGACTTGCTTGTCGACTCCCGCGGCCCAGGCATTCGCGTAAGAGAAAAGAGGCAGGCCATTGACCAGTTAGTGGCGCACGAGAATAACTAGATCTGGGTTACTGAGCCAGCCTCTTTTTCAGCATTGGGACTATGGCGCATTGGGAACAGAACGATGAACGAGGGCATGTTGTATGGATAGCCTGCGTATCTGTGTGCCATGTTAACGGGTAACTCCGTTCGCGTCCTAACAGTGGTGTATATAGCTTTTGTACTGATACTAGGGCAAAGAAGGATGTTGTTAACTAGAGTAAGCGAAAGGGACAAAAAGAGTGGTAAAGGCAGGAGTCCAGGCGCAAATGTATCACCATACAGATGGGTAAGTATTACAGCCCAGATCCTTTTCTTACCCGTCTTGCCAGTCCTCTTTCGACGACCAGGATCTCCTGGTGGCTGCAATTTCTTGTCATGAGCCAGGTACCAAGCAGCAAAGTGGTCCTTCTTGAGGGTCGCTAAATACACCGGACGCCGGCCTAAACGGAGCTGCTGTTGTCTGATTGGCCGATAGCAGCAAAGGAGGCCGAATAGTTCATTTCATGTTTCGCAGGGCATATAGATGGACCCTACGGCGGTGTAGTGTAAAGGTTGATGCAAAAGCGAAGCCTCTTGGGTGCACGAAATGGAAAAGTGGTGTGGAAAACCTCCGTCATAGAAAAATAGTCATTGCAGCGCAGATATGGAGCTGATAAAGTACCAGCGTAAAAAAGCGGCAAAGCGTTAATATGTGCTTGAAATAGTCGTTGGGAACGTAAGGGGCTTCTACAAGATCTAATGGCTTCCGCGACGTTACTATTTAGACTAAGTGTTACAGGAAGGAAAGCGTTGCAAAAGCTCTTTTCATTTGCTCATCTAGGTTCCGCGCAATCCTTTAGTGGTTATGTGCAGGGTAAAATAGTCGAGAACGCACAAAAAGGGATTCGTATAATTCCGCCTAGCATTGAACATGTAGGCGTATTTGCCTACCATATACTGCATAAATACGCTTTGAAGACTAGATAGCTCTTCACGAACAGAGTTAAGATCCATGCCATTTAAGGTAATGTTAAGGCACGTAAAACTCGCAGGGTCTTGCTCGCTAACCGACGATCTCGTTTATACGGCCGTGTAAGCCTATTCTATAATAGTATTCACGTGTGATGCCTCTTGTTATATGTACAGCCATTTACTATGAAATCGAGGACCGGAGACTACAAATTAATATTAAATAAAATATAATATTAGATAATTAGTAATATATAAAGATAGATATAAATTATTATAATATTAGAAAGAATGCCACCTGATCCGAATTTGCCGTTCGTCTCGCTTGAGCAGAACATTGTGCAACTACACACAGCATGCAATAGCACAATTTCGAGGCTTGCTAGGCTTTCTTTGTGGTTGTTAAACAATGATATGCCGTAAGGAGCGATATGTAGCTACAAGAAGTTGACTCTAATTTTTCGTACCTGTTAGTATTTGGTATATAACATGTTTTAATGTTCTTATTAATCTAATGAAAATTATCTGTTTTTTTTGTGTATTTCTGTTACAGGGGTAAATCCGAAGACAAATTTCGTATCATATTTGATATGTGCGATAATGATGGAAATGGAGTTATTGACAAGGAGGAGTTGACCAAAATGCTGCGTTCACTTGTTGATATTGCTAAGGCAAATTCGCTTACGGAGCACCAGACCATGGAAATAATCCAGGGGATGTTTGCTACTGCTGGATTAGAGAATAAAGACCGACTGGACTACGATGACTTCAAGGCTATTATGAAGGAGTACCGTGGCGACTTCATAGCGATTGGGCTTGATTGCAAGGGTTCGTTTTTATACTAACTTAAATGTTCTGGTGGCTCATACGTATAGCTTTTTGAATAGAATTTAGTTTGATGCCCCCTAAGCGAATGACTTGGTCGAAGTTACTCAGTGTGTAAAATTAGATGAAAAAATTCTTGAGGTTCATGACTCAAACTTTAAATAGACAACTGTTATAACACGGAAAAACTACCTGTTACCAGAGAGTACATATACATTCGGCGTAAATTCAGGTTTACGTCTAATTCTACAGGGTCTGTCCGCCGAGATGGCGTAGGGCAATTGCTGGAGACCTGGAATCATAGGTTTCAATCTCATGGGAATTGATGTGGTTTTGCAAACTTTTTCGTATATTTACTATTTGAGTATGGTTTGCGCTCATTGCAAAATTTTCCAGGGGCGAACCAGAACTTCTTGGACACCTCGACAAACGTCGCGCGCATGACGTCGTTTCAGATCCCTCAGAATCACGAACCTCGACCATCTAAAGCAGTTCAGAAATGGAATGAAATTACCACTTTTCTCGAAGAGAATCGCCAACATATATTCTACATCTTCGTGTTCTATGTGACCACTTTTGTCTTGTTCTTCGAGCGTTATTTTTGTAAGTGAAATACACATAGGAATAGTTTGCTAAAAGGACTGTTATTATTATTACTAAAATCATTTCATATATTTCCCCATTATGTATACTGTTTTTATGTGTTTCACTAACCATGTAGCAATTTCGTCTGAGCTAGTACATTACGCAACTGCAAGTTCACTGTCCGCAGGACAAAACTTGTTGTTATGACAAAAACAACAAAACCTTCCTACAGGATCGCTTAAACGCGCTTCGAAAAACGTCATAAAGCATCCGTTCTACATAGATATGCTGCAAGTGTTCAAGAATAGGCGTCTGTCTGAAATCAGTCCTGCTGGACACGCCGAATATGCTGGACGACTGCGTCGACAAGGTTATCTTTATTCGTACGAATTTGCCACTCATTAAAATATGAGGCAAGAAGGCTCGCTTCCAGGAAAAGTAGACAGAGATCATTCATCACCTAACGAACTTGTAAACTCGTCAACTATTACAGTTCACTGCGTATCAGTGCTTGTTGGGCAATGGCCAAGCTTCGGGTCAACCCAAGTATTAATGGATACCCAGTAGCGGCAGAGATGTCGGCTGCAAAATGGAAATAAATTAATAAACTCTGAGCTACGGGGAAGTGGGTATTCCACTCAGACTCACCCATTCTGCTCTGCTTGTGTACGGCAGAGACTGAAGGAGGTTCGCGCGGTAACAGTCGATCGGTCGATGAATGTCGACCCGATAATCGCGCCTTGCTGGTCACACGGAAAACTTGGGATTATTTGCGTACGGATCTGCCGCAAATGTTTACATATTTGCTGGTCGCATGCCATACGTGTTGATCGTTTACAGATAACTCATAATAAAGCGAACTAAACTACGATCACAACTACTATCGATGAATTCCGAGCGACTGAAGGTAGCTGAGCCCAACTTTCAAGTGGGAGACCGGACCGTCGGTATGTCTATTGAGGGAACATTGTCGACTCCATTAACGCTAGTAGTTCGAACGCTGTGGTAGCGGCATCAGCGCAGATGAAATCAGTAGTTCGTAAAGCGTACCGATTTGTGGGTTTGTTGAAGACTGCTCCTTCTACTTATAAAAGTGGTATTGCTATCGAAATAGGTATATCCATATAGTATTCATACTGCCTGCCGCGCGAACCCTAATATTTATATACACTCATAAACGCATATTGAACGTTAAACAGCTCGTTCTAGCATGTCATGATCCGGTTACAATGCAATAACAACGCACATGTTATCAATGTCACTGGGGTTACTTTTTCCTTACCGCCATCATCAGCGTCAGATTCAGGCGACCTCACTCATTAATACAAGGGTTACTTGGTAGAGGCCTATTGCTAGCCTACTGCAAAGCGGATGATGTTCCGCGATTGCTACAAATAATTGAAAACGGGTTAGTCGCCTTTCTATGACAGCCGATTTCGAGTAATTGACAATTGGGTAATAGAGCTTAGCTATATAGATCTAGCAATATAGAACCGTTTCTTTAATATGCGCAAAATGTGCCTTATGTTATTTAAAATTTTATTATATTGGTCCACATTCGCAACTCGGCTTTTTCTCGATTAAAATAAGCGCGTAAGTTATTTTTTGTATTATTGCTTTTGTTTTGTCCTGTATCTTATCCTGCTCTTTTTTTAAAGTTATTTTCTTTACTTAATAAAAAATCACATTACTAGGAGGCGCTACCCTTAGAAAGAGTTCATAATACTCTAATATTTTTTGATATACACGATCTTATGTATTTGAAATCCTGTCCTGATTTATATTTTCCCCTCAATGAATTATGCCGGCACTTGAATAGTTTGTACGGATATAAATACTATTTGCCACTTAATCAGCCATAAAGGAAGCTGCTATATGTCAAAGTACTTGTCGTAACGGAGGAACCGAACGTATCAGTAATTTACGACGTGGCCACATAAACCCACGATATACAATCCGTAAATGGCGGTGTTATTTAATTTGTATACGACAATTTATATCGATTTCACTTTGCAAACATACGCTGCGTTCTCCTCGTTATTGCAGACTATTCTTATCAGGCCGAGCACATGGATCTTCGGCACGTGATGGGTGCTGGCATCGCGATCACCAGAGGGTCGGCCGCTTCGCTTTCGTTTGCTTACTCAGTTCTTCTGCTGACGATGTGCCGCAATCTGATTACGAAAATCCGAGAAACTCCGATTCAGCAGTACATTCCGCTGGACTCTCATGTGCAGTTCCACAAAATAGTCGCCTGTACCGGGGCTGTATTTTCAAGTAGGTATCCTTTTAATACGATCATGTGGTAGACGTTCCCGATACAGATGTTCCTAGTACTATAGAGATGTTTGAGTGAAACAGAAGCCTCGTGACCGTTATTCTGCTTTGGCCTTTAACTACTCAAAAAAGCCGTCTTAATAAAGCGCTATTTATTTCAAGAAAAAACATCAGCTGTCGATACCATATTTTATTCTCTTAAAGGCTTTTTGCTTGGCCATTTTACAGCCTTTCATCTAGGCGGTATATCAAGTATAGATGCTGTTACCGAGTCGAATCTTCGATCTATAATGCTTATATCCGCTCGTGTATTGCAGTCATCCACACAATCGGGCACTATATCAACTTCTACCACGTGTCGACCCAGCCGGCTGAGCACCTGCGGTGCATGACAAGGGAAATGCAGTTCGACTCGGATTTCAAATCACAGTTTTCTTTCTGGGTGTTCCAGACGATCACGGGCACGACTGGTCTTCTTCTCTATGCTGTTCTCAGCGTCATCTATGTGTTCGCTCACACAAGCATTCGTCTCAAGGCGTACAGCTACTTTTGGTCGACCCATAAGCTCTATTACCTATTCTACATTCTCTGTCTTCTTCATGGTCAGGCCAAGTTGACTGGAGTAAGAATCGATCCGCCCGTTTTTCCTTGTGCCGTTTCTGTCTTACCTTTCTAAGCTCTCATTCACCTTCTAACCAGGTAGCTTGCCCTTCCCCTTATACCTCCACTCAATTCTCCTCAAATCCCCTTAACAGCCGTGTCTGCCAACGACCTCGTCAACGCCCGACCGTCTGCTATCGCAACAGCTTTCCTTGACAACCGACAGTTAGCGTTTACGTTCACATAACCTTAACTTAATACTTAATCGCTGCGAGGGCGCGACCCGGCTAACGTGACTTGGACAAACTGGCAGTAACTCTCTAATGTGTCCCGGCAGCTTTGAACGAGTTACGGCCTTGCCTCGACGAGAGCTCGCGTTTCAGTCGTCTTGGCGGCCACAGAAAACAGAGCTGTTGCGTCATCACGACAGCAAGAACTTCATTTGCCCTCGTCTCCCTTTGTCCAAACGCATAGAAGCTGAGCGTTTTACTTTCTTCAATCTCGTTTTTTTGCTTTTTATATTGTCGTTTTAACTGTCTGACGTTTTTTTTTTGTTTTAAAATGAATAGGACAAAAGGAACAATGGCTCATCTCGTTTCTGTTTCTCCATATTACACTATTTTCAAGCCTAATGTAGCTACACACCTTTCTTCTTGGTGTCAGCAGTTCTTTTTACTTTGGCCTAGCGTTTCTCCTCCGGATCCTGGCTGGGCTAGTCTTGCTTCTTAATGTCACGTTGTTCTTTTGACCGGCTTAATCAATGTAACTTAGCACCTTAACTGCATAAGTTTTTGATTATCTCAATTTATGTTTTTTGCTGGCTTCACAGAGTCCGCGGTTTTGGATCTTCTTCATAATCCCCGGAATTATATTTATCCTGGACAAAGTCGTTTCATTGCAGACCAAATACATGGAATTAGAGGTACTTGATACAGACTTACTTCCCAGTGATGTCACCAAGGTAAAATTTGCTCGACCGCCTAGCTTCAAATACCTTTCGGGTCAATGGGTACGTACATTTTTTTCTATCCAATTTAACTATAGAACTTGTTTTACCATAAATATACAGTATAATTTCGCCTGCTGAGAAAACAGCCATATGCAGTACTGCCAACCTTCTAGCAAACTGGCCACACCCTAAGGGTTAACCAAATCCGTTATGTTGGCAAGCAACAATAGGTACGCGAAGCTGACAAGCTAATCGAGCATGCCAATACTATATTATGGGAGTAGCTTCCTAGTTGCCTTTGGCCTTTTTTCCACAAAACGAAACGTTAGTTCTTTACGTGTGATGCTCCTGCAAATAGCGCCAGTAAAGGCGGAGCAAAACCGTAAGAGCGAAGGGAACTTCTAGCCGTTTTCGTGCGTCGCCCCGTATTCTAATCCAGTGGCGCTTTGCTGGATGTCACCCGATCCGGAGTAATGGACGTGGCAGGGAAGCAGCGAGAGTAGGTCCTTTCGGACGGGCAATGGACTGGTCAAACGGGTCCTAGCAAAGCTGGTGACGACTTCTTTGCCCGGATGTCTTTGGTTGTGGCTCGTTGCCCACTACTCGCCCCTGTTTGGCTGTAGAGTCTTTCTTGTTTGTATATGTTCGTTCATGTATGCGTGCTGTCGGTGCCACCTTCCCTGGATAACTCCCCAAGGAGCGAACAAACAACTTGACCTCTACTCATTCTGTTTTTCTTTGCCATTCTCTCATTGTTATTGTCTTCACCATCGTCGTTGTCGTCTACTGTCGCCTTCGCCGGCCACTGCCTCAACGCCTGCAATACCTGTTTCTACTCCCGGCCGTTGCCGCTGCCGCTCTGTTGGCTGTCACACAATATTCACACAACCCGCTACTATTCGTAGGCTCGCATCTCGTGTACTGGTTTCCGGTCAAACGAGTACCACTCTCTGACACTGACCTCGGCACCGCACGATAACTTCCTTTCGGTCCACGTCAAAGCGCAAGGGCCGTGGACGTGGAAGCTAAGAAACTACTTCGATCCAAACAACCTGCCTGATCGGGCCGCTCCTAAGATCCGTCTCGAGGGACCGTTCGGGGGTGGCAACCAAGACTGGTAAGTGATTCGCATCTCGATTTGCACGCCGGAATCTAGGGTGGGCCTTGCTGCGTTCGTTCAGCCTACAGCATGACTACTTGTAACAGTAGTAGTTTAGGGGGAAACTACGTTTAGGAAAGGTAAGGAAATGGTGACAGACGTAGTGGATATAGCAGACGCTTGATAATAACCGCGTCGCATTTGTACCAATCAACCACTAGATGTGAAACGAGCGTTCGGATAGCGAGCCTGGCTCAAGCCAACAAGCAACCTATGTGAAAAACCGTGAATGATTGAAACCTAGCCAAAAAGGATTGAGCTTTTTTTCTCGACGAGCTGCAACATTCAAATGGCCAGTAAGAAGGTTTGTCAGTAGGGAGATGTCTGTTCTACTTGAACGAACTCGAATGGCCAGCCGTTTCTACTTATATTGACATGGGCAAATGCTGTCTATGCTGCTGGGTCAGCATCTTTTTTTTAAGAAAAGGCAGCGACTAAGAAAAGCTTACTGCATGTAACAGGGGGGTCTGAACTGCTGGACGGAGGTTTGAACTGCTCTTTATACCACTGTACGGTTTCCTTCTCCATAGGTACAAATTCGAAATAGCCGTCATGGTCGGAGGCGGCATAGGCGTCACCCCATATGCATCTATTCTTAACGACCTCGTGTTCGGAACATCAACGAATCGTTATTCCGGCGTGGCCTGCAAAAAGGTACGTTCTCTATTAAACTAGTTTGTCCCCTTTTAAAGTCAATTGTACAGGATCCAGTGCTTCTGGATAGCCGCCCGAAATTAATATTATTCTCTAGGTCTACAATAGCATATTGAGCAAGAAGTGATTGAGAATTTGGTCGATAATACAGGATAATGAACATACCTGATTTCAGCCAGAACAAAAAATTGGATGTTACTTTTTCTAATGTAATTGTGGACGTTTATATGTTCGTGGCGAAAATCATAACGTACATACGCAACTTCTTCGTTCCAATTCGAAAACGATGGCCTATGACTTATGTTGATTTAGGATCGTCTAGAGAATATGTATAGCTGAACATGTATAGATAGTAGCTTTCCATAAGTGTCTAATAGGCCAAACTCATTAATCACCACGGCCTGCTTTTGCTGCAGGTATACTTCCTTTGGATTTGTCCTTCGCATAAACATTTCGAATGGTTCATCGACGTTCTACGAGACGTAGAGCGGAAGGATGTTACTAACGTCCTTGAAATCCACATATTTATCACACAGTTTTTCCACAAATTTGATCTACGTACAACAATGTTGGTAAGTGAATATTAAACCATCAAATTTGGTTTCTACACTAGCAAAGCAGCGGTGTCATCTAGACATAGATTTTACCATGTCGATACATAATGTAGACTGGTTTTCGGAACATGCGGTCATATACGCGAACGCAAGAAATAACAAATGCAAAAACTGGTCGCTTGGCCTTCATACTTGTATAACTGAATAGACTCCTGAAATGAATTAGTAACCTGTCTTCTATATGTATTTAGATGGTAAACTGAATATATTAGACGCAAACAGATGTATCTCTGCTGGTTTAAAAAAGTCACTGCTAAGAAAGCAAACTTGTATTATCACAACACATATGCACTCGAACAGGGGAATATTACAGGGATAGGAATGAATTGGAGGGGGACGCTGTTAACAAGCTTCACGCACAAATATACATTGAAGGATTCGCGATGTATTTCCCTGTGTCTTAGATTGATCATTAATTTGCCCAATGGGAGCGTTTGCTTGACAACTACCCCCTGTATTTCGCCGCGTTAACACGAGTGAAGACACAAGTGAGGGAAATGCTGGAAGGTCGGCAAGAATGTTTCACATGTGGGCAAAAAAAAAGGTCAAACGGTATAGAAAGAAAAATAACTATATTTGACACAACGCCTTCTCTCTTCATCATTGCCTTGCCATAGTTTCTGTATTGCGCGCTATACGGGGTTAATGGCAACGAATCGAAGTGAAGGAAAGTGGTAAGTAATACGTATCCTGTAACACTAAGCAAATGTGAGGCGGATCTTTTCTCACACAAGTCTGAATCAATGAAAGGGTAAAGCTCCGTTAAGGATGGGTGGTTGTATGGGCAAACGCGAGAAAGCTTGTGCAAGGGGTAAATAATTCCCAGGCGATTTCACCGCAGCACTTTTGCTACCACGGTCTACTGCGAGAACAGCCATCGTCGCTATGACTGCCACTTCTTGCATACGCCAACGAGTATATGCTGCTGCCTTTCATTGGACATGATAATAAATGGGTGGGCAAAGACCTGTATGGTACCATTTACGATGTCCGCATTTCCACGAACATCCCACGCCATCCCACTAGGCATTCTCCACGTTTTTTTATAACAACTTCGTTTTAAGCGGCTGCGTTGCCTTTGGCGTGACGGTTCAACTAGTTCACAGCTAAACGTTGTTACCACAAGCGTTTTATTGTGCATTGTGAGTAGCGATGCCGTACAGTTTGCCTAATGGACACTTGTCTAGTTTATGTTTATGTCTATAGATGGCGCGGACGATGATGTTACGAAAGTATCATATAGTGGCTATTAGCGACGGGGTCAATTTTGTCTATGATACTTGTGGGCATCGGTTACAAGTTTATTGGATTGTACCATATTGCAGAGCCACAATGATTTTGATATGAAATAATAATTACACATGTGTTTTTACAGGATAATTTCAAAAACGATACCATATAAGGTAAATTGTCGTGGCCACGTATTGTGTGCTCTAAATGTCGGGCTGTTTACAGGGAAAATGGGTTTTGCATTTAACTTTATATTCGCTCTCATTAGTGATGGCATTTTTTTTCTATTTTTTCAGTACATCTGCGAAAATCACTTCCAGCGAATTTCGAATCACTCAATGTTCACGGGCCTTAAAGCAATTAACCACTTTGGGCGTCCAGATATGACGGCGTTCCTCCGCTTTGTTCAAATGCAGCACGCCTATGTAAGCAAAGTAGGCGTATTTTCGTGCGGTCCCACGGCGTTGACCAAAACGATCAACACATCTGTCGAGACGGTCAATACTGCCCGCAAGCTACCCTATTTTATCCACCATTACGAAAACTTCTAGACGCGGTAGCTAAACATGACAGAAGAGGAGGACACGACAGCGCCACAATTGATCGTCTTTCCTACCAACTATGTGTAGTTAGTAATAATAAGGGTTTCAATTTGTTTGTTTATTATACGTTTGTGGGCTCATAGGTCCAAACGTCTCCCCCTTCCGGACGACAAAATGATTTGATGTGCGGCAAAGAGGCGTCGAAGCTGTCGTCGGGCAGGCGGTAGCAACAGTTACGAAGTGCCGTCGTCAAACGTTTTGTATTCGATCGCCCGTGTCATCTGCTGTCGCAACTAGAGCCACATCAAGAATAACAAGTAATAATTAACCAATGAATAGACAACAAAAATGGAATAATCTAAACTGATATTATAACAAAAACAAAAGAAATTATTTAATATTGAGCAACAACGCGGTTTTTCTCTACGCGGTACTTATTACTAGTGATAGAGTTTGATGCAAAAACGGAACCGAACCCGGATTGCAGACAATTTGACAATAAATAACATCAGTATCATAAAATGCGTAATACAACCAAAAATAACAACAAATAAAAACATGTTTCATTTTTTTCCCAATTCTTTCCAAACACAAAATATATTTCGAAGAGCGATTTTAAGTCACTGACAGAAATTTTTCATTCCGCTTATAGTTCAGTTACTGTGGCATATCCATTTTGGCCACTAAACCTTTATCCGTATCATATCATTTCCGTAGACATGAACTCGTAAATGTCGTAGTGGTAGCTGCCCGGTACCGGCCGTTCGCCGCTCCAGGGCACGAACCGCTAAAACAGTTAGTAAACAAGACAAACGAAAAAGGTAATGGACGTCATCTTTGGATTCTGTCTGCTCGATTGTTCAGTTGCTTATCAGAAAATGGCGCGCAATTTTGAACTGCCGAAGGACCTCGTGCTTTTGTAGCGTGTTGTGTTGAAATTTTGCAGTCAGTCATGCACCGACAACGAGATGTGCGTCCATTTGTGATGTGTGTGGCCATATAATAAGCGGTCGAATGTCGATGTGGATTTTGATGATAATGATGCACATTCATACATCATTAGATGGAAGTGTGATGGGTCGTGAAAGAGAATAATGCTAATACGAAGTCAGCAAGCGATTTCTGTCGATACATACTTCATAAAACTTGTAACACGAAACAAATAGAAAAGCGCCATTGTCTGTCACAGGTATTTGTATCATAGATTAATAATGGCAGTGATTCAGTTACGATGAGCAAAAAGTCGAGTGAAAATGACTGCATATAAACAATAACAGTTTCTGAGTCTAACTGGCTGCTCTGGTGACCTGGACGAAACTGACTGTGAGGTCATCAGGCCTATGTGATCAACGGCTCAAGGTTTCTTCGTATATGTTCTGCTCAATTACCTCACATCTAAACGACAATGGGGGCAACGTTTAACTAAAACCGATATTAATACAATAACGAGCAATTAATAGGTGTTCTGAGGAAGATTTTCAAAGGGAGAAGCAATGGTAGTAATAGATGATGTTGAGTAATGTTATTTATACTGCTGTGAGTAGATATGTCCCCCAAACGGTTGGACAACGGTTGCCAGCAATAAAGAATAATTTATAATTTATCTAAGGACTTGTTCATTGCTTTTATGTAGACGTGCTTACACGTGATTCACAGCTTTGTTGCCTTTATCCAAATCAAAGACGTCGAAAGGCGGAAGCAATCAAGTGTTGCCTTACTTAAGGTCATCTTTAAACCCAGATGATCCCAGCTTCAATTCTTACAGAATCTGTGCAAATCGCGGTGCACGAGACTATCCCGCATTCTAATATGACCATTTCTGTTCGGTTATACAGTGCCAGTGAAGGGCCAAAAATTGTATACTTTGAGACCCCATTGATTCAGTTTAGATTGAGACGAATCCAAATAAAGAACCATTTATTAAAAGGTCTATACGCTGTGATTTTGAAGCTGATCTTTTTATTTTCGCTATTCACACCGTCAGAAAGCTTGGTATGTTATTATGTATTGCCCAACGGGACAATGTAGGCTATAGCATGGAGAACTTAGAGCTATAGAATCCCAGATTCTAGTCAGACACATACAAATCGATCGGGTGATTTCGACTATAAAACATGTAATTTTATTACTACTCATAAGTTGGCTTTTAAATAAAAACGGTATACCACCATGATCTGGATGCATAGGTTTCGAAGTCTATATAAAGCTTATATAGATTATTCTAAATTATTCAATACTTTTTTTTGGAGTAATTGGCTTTGTATATAAAAGTATACTATAGAAGTAAAACGCATACTTGGTTCACTTACTGGAGTGAAATTCGTAAAGTATTTAACTTTAAAGTACGATTTAAATATATTATTCCTCGCAGATGATGCGAGTTTCAATCGACAATCGGAGTTGCTGATTCTACAACTAAACCTCTATCCATAAACAATCTCGCCTCTTCAGCTCCATATATGGCAGCTATTTATATTCCTTGTTGTAGCACAGAAGAACCGGCTGACTACGTAAATGAATAGTATTTTTGCTCAAATCCTAAACTGCTTCATCTGACCGTTTTCCCAAAGCGGTCCTAAGACGTATAAAACTCGATATGATCATTAGGAATACATTATGACTAGTCTAGAATATTATGACCTAACGCAATATGTAAGTTGAAAAGACAAGCATAAATTTTTCTTAGAACTTAGTGAACCATACTTCCTGCTTTTCGATGGTATCCTTGCGCTCGTTGTACAAGCTCAGTATCCGCTGTCAAGCACTTCCTTGTGTTTACGGCCGCGATCCCTTCGAAGTCGTGAGCAGAGCACCGAGTCCCCAGTGAACAAAAGCTGATAAGTTAATCTAAGCAATTAATATTATGTGAATACTCAGCACCTTAGAATTGACAAAGTTCTTGCGTCTATATAGCAATTCAGTACTAGCTCATGCTACGTTCGAAGGTACTATCTTGTTGCAATACGAATAGTAGGATATCTGAATCTCGCCTCTTCAACATGCGCCAATGAATTGATATAATATTAAATTTATATGATATTTTGGAATTTATCAAGTGGATTTGTTGTATTTCCAGCAATAAAAGCTATGACATTAGTAATAATGGTATTTACTAATGTTTTCGAACTATGGCTAATTGGGTCTTTAGGTTTCCTTTTTTACATACGATCATCCCCTTCTCGATCTTCTCTTCTTCTTTTATAATAAAACGACTTGTTTTGCGCAAAATATCTGAATGGCCAACGTCGTATAACGCATCACCACAATCGACGTGCTTCATTGGGATCTGCTAGATATTAACCAGACGAGGTGACATGCGCGAGGCGTCTCCGTCAGAAACTTGTCAGGATCAGATCTTTCTCCTGCTGCCTCGGCTACTGCCAAGCGAGTCTTCTTCGATTTCAATGATTACAGCAAACGACGAAAAGTTCAATTAAGCCGTACGCAGTCCCAGTACGCGAATCTCATGCTCGGTCGCCCAACACCGATGGTTCAGTATGGCACATTGTTTGCAGGCTAGAAAAGCTTTCTTTGCACGGTCCTTTGTCGTACGGTGACGCGAAATTACGCGATGTATGATATCAAGTAACAATCAAGTGCGTCACCGTAAGTTTACGTAACCCTTGCGCATCTTGTTGCTGCCAGAGCGCTTGTTTTTGACGTGTATGAGAATCGGCGCACCGTCGACGACTTTTGAATGTTAGTCAAACAAAGAAAAAGGACTCAGGCAGCTCATTTATTCTAATACTCTGTGCAGTTAGAGTTGTACAATTAACATGTTTAGATTTTATAGCTAATGCAAGTTAGTCCGGGTCATACTACTAAATACTGCTCATAAAATCACCAGTTGTTTTTTTCTAATGCACGGTCAAGATTTTAGGATACAATCGCAATACGTTCATCTCTCAATTAAGCATCTACCGTTATTTACTGATAACTAAGAAATTGGAAAATTCTCAGTTGGACTAAATATGATAATATAATGATAAAGTTTGAAAAAATAGACGTCACTTTATGATTGTGAGACTAGTTAAAGAAAAACACGCGCGCATATGGTAAGTGTGCAGTGTGACTTTCTTTGTATTCAGGCCGTTTTATATAAAGACTTCCAAGGCTATCGCTATCGAAACGATTTTAGCAGGAAAATGTTTCATACACTTCTAAAAAACTTATCTCTAGGTTTGGAAATAATAGATTAAGGTTATGAAAGAGTGAAACAAAAGGAACGAGTCATGTCAGCCTGGGTCCCGAACCTCCTATAAAGCGGAATATTATGCAACAATATGACTCTACGGTAATAAAAGCATATCGATTATAATTTCGGAATGTACCCCAAAAAACGATGCTCATATATATATATATATATGTGTGTGTAACATGAGGGTCAATTTTTTTATAGATGTAGAAAAACAAGAGAATGCATTAACGCTTACGAATATAATTAGACAAGTACCTATGAATAGACCAGGACCTTCGGAATTAGGTCAATCGTGCCTGTTGAATACTTCATAGTTGCAGCATGAAAGTTTCTACCTAACCAAACACAAATGAAAAACACAAAAGGAGCCATTATCAATATGTGCAAGGTTTTCCCGTATCCAAGTCTGTATCAAAATAATAAGTGTGTTACAACAGTTTATATCCTCTAAAAAAGGGGGAAATTCGACAGCTCCTTTATAAGATATCCATCTACTTGCAAGCATGGTTTCATAGCATATATTCAACTAAACTATTAACAGTTTTCTTTTTTTGTATTGCGAAGTAACTTTATGACTCAATGCTAAATCTTTTCTCGTGCCGCATATTCTTTGTTTATTCAATTTTTTTTTATTATTAATCAAAAAATTCTCAGCCATACTATAGATACATCTGACTCTTTTTAGATTATATTACGCATATGTTAAATCTTTAGTCTATTTTGAAAACCATGAATCGCGGCGCCCCAGAATAACGTTTTTATTATCAATACCGTGAATAACACCAGTTCTATCTATTAACTATATGTTGTTAACGAAAGCTGAAGCCATAGCGAAATTCCACTTAAAAGATCCGCATCATTTGAACGTCTGGCCAGAGGCAATTTTCGTCAGCAAAGCCGAGCTCTTTACCGCAATGGCTCCTCATGGACAAGCCAGCAACGCCCCTTCTGCGGTACCCGCTATGTAGCCTAGCTAGTCCGGCAGAGTTTCTGACTGGTTTGTCATTGTTTCCAATCACATTTTTCCCATGGAGGATCCCAAATGTACTTATCTAGTAAGTAATGAGTATGTAGGATCATCACACCAAAGCGTGCAGACCGTTACGCAACTAACGAGATGTCAGAAGTCGACGGAAATGAGTGGCATTCCCAACATCAAATTGATAATATAAACGGATGTTGAAACTGTTGTGACGGCGTGCATCTAGCATGTATCGTTTGCCGTTGAAAGCTAAGTTATAAATTACCTAGGTTAGGTCATTGCCTACACTGGTTAAACTGTATCAAATTAGTCCAAGTAGGTGGGCACCGACAAGCAGCCGATGCACGCATCAGGCGCCCCGATTGAGACTTCGGAGATATCCGAAAGAAAGGCGGAACATGAAGTAAAGGGCTAAACGTTTAGAAATGGGTTACCTCAGAGCTACCACAGCTCTACAGATACCCAATCGTCGGCAGTCATCAGTGTGTTACCATTAGCTCTGACCGTATGATAACTCAAATTAAGTAGACGCTTCAAGACACTGATGAATGTTTGTTCGTTGGAAGTAAATACGAAAGTGGCATCGCACTTTTCCTATGCAAAAAACTAAAGAACGCCAATTTCAGAAAGAGACAGGAGCATTACGATGCTATACGGCTGAGTCGCGCCGTCGCCTATAGGAAAGCAATTCTGTAATTACCCCTGTGCAGGCACACGAGCTCACCCACTCCGGCGGTTTTTGCTGATGCTAGACGCATCAGGAGGAAGTAACTGACGGTGCTGCCACCCTTGGCGACAACTATGCCAATGACGATTGTATGACGCGGCAGCTAAAAGCAGCGAGACCTCGCATGCGCGTAGGGTTAGTGCCCTTGCGAGCACTCCAAAGCCAAACTAGTGAGAGGAGCTATTCGTCGGCATTCAATAAGCCGATATCATTGATCTTCGCTCGCTCACAGAGAGATTGCTGGATCTAGGGAGTATCCAATGACCAAGCAAACACGTAAACCAGCCAGCTTAAGCACCCATATAGGCCAAGCACTTTACAAGGCAGCATCTAGAATTTACCACCACTACGGCCGCCGGCTCAACAGTTCAGTGGTTCAACTTAGTCCATCTCTTCTAGTCAATCCTAGAAGCGAATATTATGGAACGATTTGATTGCGGTACAAATTTTACACAGCCTGCACCCTGTCATGCAATACATAGTATGCTAGCATTAACCTGTAACGAGTGGAAAAAGGAGGCCGGAGTTTGTGACTTTAGGTAACACTAACGAAGAGCTCCGCACTCCACCTAGCTATTGCTCTCAAACACAGGCGCACTACGATATGCGTTGAGGCGCAGCAAAGCTCGTAGTGACACGAGAGAAAAAGGTCAGGATAAAACAGGAACAAGTAAAAGCAGAAATTTCAAAATTTTGCCTTTGTTGCTGTCATTGCTGCGATCGCGCCAGTCATGGCTGTCGCAACGAAAGATCGGGATGCATTTTGTATCTCGGCTTCAGCGGCTCATTTAAAGTCTGTCCTCTGCTTGTGTTGTGGAAGTTGCGCATAGTCGCCTTTAGGAGACGTACAGACGTGTTGTCCCAAGGCCTTGTCGCTCGCAGGATGCTCGACAGGGGGCGCCACCAACGACGACCTCTCGCCTCAGGACTCAACCACAACAGCAGTGCATGCTCAGTTGTTCCGCATATCAGCTCGTGGTCCGTAGAAGTCAACATCTTGGAGATAGTACGGAGCTCCCAGTTACAATAGTTAACCAGCTGCGCGGTCTGGCTACAGCAGTGAGAAAATCGTGCTCCTTCAGAATAGAAACACACATACGCAGCTAGAGATTACGGATGTAAACGCATGTACGGAACAGCCTATAGTTTACGCTAAAAAATCAAGAGAGTGACAAAAGTCAGGCTATTAACTGCAGACGCTCGAGCATTATCGACAAGTGTAATCGATTTGTGGTTGTTGCGAGTGTCAGACAAGTGGTGAGGTGACAACACTCCACGGAATGGAGATGCAGTGGCCATTCTGAAGTCTTGTGTATCAAGCCGTACCGGACGAAAGTTCAAACGAGCGTGAGTACTAATTGTGTGTATAATAATATAATAACAGATTCGTGCCCGGGCATATATGAAGTGTGTCAAACCGTGCTAGTGTAAAATTTTTCGTCATTAATAGTTGGAGAGCCCTCGTCCCTTTTTTGCACTGACGGTGGATAGTAACATAAACAACAATGAACGTTTACCACTGCTGTGGATAATTCTGAATTTAGGTGGACTAAAGGAGACAGCGGACATTTCGTTTGAGGTACGTAGCGAAATCGTGTCTGTGGGAAAGTTAATTCTAGCGATTAGTGTAACAGGAATGGGTCGTCGTGTCTTTAGTATTTATGGACCTCCTCTGTGTGGCAGCTCATACTGCTTTAGCAAGGATTATTTAAAGTTTGTCTCTAGACATCATCGATCGAGTGGAAATTCGGAGTTTCAGAGATAAACGAACTCGAATAGGACGACATTGAACGCGGTGGTCATAGATGTGCAAAGTAATACGGCTCGAGGATTTAGGGGTAAAGGCATACTTCAGTACTAGACCGGCCTACAGAGAGTTAGGTTAGTTACGATTTGACTGTCGCATCCGTCAATGACAATCGTACGAATTTTTTACCATGTGTTTCATTACACTTGACCTGCCGGCATAAACGTAAGTAATATGTTATACATAGTCGTTATCGATTGGCTGCGTTTACGTTTCATCGTATAACACACCGTAGGGCTTTTGTCTGCTGAGAGGAGTTTGTATGTATGTTCTATAGATCGATAGATGATGCGTGTGTCTCCTGTATACGTTTCATTAGTGTTTTCAGAAATACCTCCCTTAAACAGTCTGAAACTCGACTTTAACTCGTGACTGTACTTAGGACTGCAAAGTATAAAGCGGTTTTATTTGAATATCTTTTGAAAGAAAGTGGAACGAGATCAGCGCAAAGTGTTAGGATTTACATGCAAATTTTATCGTTTACTGAATTTTTCTACACGTCTCCTTCTGACTAAGGTTGTTCCTCTCATCCTATTAAACTGAAATTCGTTTGCGCCATAAAGAACGGTAATTAACTATTCTAAGGATTTTTCTAGCCTGTGCCGATGTCCTGTAGATTATTTGAGACGGCTGCTTGGTTCGCTGGATAGATTTAAGCTATAGCGAAAGAAGTGATGGCCTTGAGATTTCTCCTTCTGCATCTGAGACAAACATCCCACTGGATAGGATAGAATTGACTTCGGCCGGATTTAGGCTTTTTTGTCGCTATGCCAGCTTTCGAAAGCAAGTCGTGAAAGACGGCCGATCCGACTGTTTTCGATGAACAAGGCCACCGTTCTGTAACAGGAACCTTGGAGGGTAATTTTACCGACCGAAGGCATTCTTCAACAGATAGCCCCAGCAGCTAACTACTCTAGTCTGTTCTTTTTTACACTTTTTCTTTGAGACTCTTTTGGTTGCCACAGCCAGCTCACCGGCCAGTCAAGTTTCTCAGTGCTACAACGTAGCTTGAGGACCCTATGCCTTTTAGACATCATGAAAGGTGAAAAAGAGGAAGTGCGAGGCAGAAAGAACGAGACGTACACGAAGAGAAGGGGGAAAGGGGCAAATAGTAAATGACTAATAAATTAGATAGACGACAGCACGAGATCCTATTTCGTGGTTGGCAGAAGAGAGCGAGCATTGATCTTCTCGTTAGCAAAGACATCTGTCCTCGTCGCAGAGCCATTGGGGGGGGGGGGGGGGTTGAGAAAGCAAAGAAGCATCGAAGGCAACTCAGATGCTACGCAACAGCCAACATCTGCGTTCGGCTTCCGTCGACATAATCGTATAAGAAAGAAACCAGACTAGACGCAAAAGGTCTGGCTTCTGCGACTCACCAAGTAACAAGGATGCCGAAGAAACTCGTCGCTGGTTTAGTGCTCACGTTTTGATTTAATGTGAAAGGCCCAACGGCGATGACGACGATAACGACGTGATGACTGGTCAACTAATTACCCTTCACCCGTCTGTCGACAAAGTTTGTGATCTCTTTTAACCAGGTTGGCCCAAGTCAGTTACGGCCAAGTCCAGCAAGGAAAAGACTATCCAGCATTGGACGCATTACATAGCGTTTGTCAGCGTCAAACTTCAAGGTCTGGCCCGATCCGTATTTCAGTTTAATGACACTATGCTAGTCTATGGACAGTGAAACACAAAACAGGGGCCGAAAGGACGGAATGGGGACGCAACTTACAGAACTCGTGATCTTTCACGGCAACTAGTGCTTCATCTCGAGATTAGTTCCGGATAAGCTAGATTAGTCGTTCAAGTGAAGTCCAATTCACTGACGCTTGAATACTTTTGCTAGGACACTAACTGCACTAACGTTACGAACAAGCAACGACGTTGCGGCCATCACTTTTCATTAGGGACTTTGTTTTTAGCTTCAGTATTATTCGCTGCAGACATGTATGGCGACTGCTTCTGTTGCCGTGAATCCAGTAGGACCAGCTTAAGCAGAAGAAAATTGCTGAGAAAAGAAAGGGCTGAAAAAAGATAGTGTGGCGCCGACATGACTCCAGGACTAGTAGATGCTCAGGATTTTATAGAGGCAGGGCGCTGTAAGCACTCCGTAGCCAGGCAGACTTCTGCCCGGAGGCGTATACCAGTGATTCCTCCAATCCTGTTATGGTCCTTCTTCCTGCCCCCTCGTTGGGTTCTGCTCTTATTCGTTAGTATCCTTTCATCGTCCGCTTCCGGTCTTCTCCCGTTTTTGCGCTTGCTTTATCCTCTCGTGCCTCTCTTTTTCTTTCCTCGGAATAAAGGGGGCTCGTTTCGATACAGCTGCTTACGACCTACAGACTACACAGTTCGTCGGATAGTTACCCTACACAACGGCTGCTACCAGTATCGACGATATTTTCTGCTTTAAGCGCTGCAAAGTGAAAATGTTTGCGATCCTCGTTTAATGTTATTTTGCAAATGAGACATCTCTTAAAACTCAATTCATGTGATAGACACGATAAGCATTAACTATTCACTCTTGTTAGCACTCATACACTAAAAGGAGAGATTTACAACCAATATCTTCACTTACACTATAATGGCATCCTCTTTATGCATACATAGGCTTTTATTAAGAACTGAGGGCTACTATTACTTCTGTCGCCAGAGCTAGACCTGCTACTCCAATATCGGCTTAGTATGCACTTCAGAAGTAAATCCCAAGCGGTTCTGTGATCCTATCTTGTTGTAGGCGATCGGGTACCGGTGACAGCATAAGGTAGTGCACGTCTAGGTAGATCGTTGCCGAGGCAATTTCACAGTTACTTACCTCTTTTAATTACGGATTAGCTTAGAAACTATAGAATAGCGATGTGGAGTATCCAGTAAACTGAACCTATATAGTGCGTTGGCATCACCACTGGAAGGCCGATAACCAGGGGGCTCCTGTGACCGCAGCAACCTGCAGCCCATGACAGAAGCAGCAGAAGCAGATAGAATTATGGGTCACGTTCAGCTCTCGTAGACTGCTTGGACGTTGCTTGTCTTCACTTATACTTTACTCCGTTTCAACGCCACGTTGCGCCATCGTTGTGGGTCTTCCTTTGTGAAGAATCAGCCATTTGCTACTAGTATCTAAGCTTGCTATACTGTACTGTATGAAAGCTGTGAACAAATGGCAAAATTTTTCAAGTAGGAAGTGGGGGGCCACTAGATATTTAAGTGCAACGTGACGCTGGCGTTGTCAACTGAGTTTCGTCACATATTCGTGCCTGTTCGTACTTTTACCTGCTCATAGTGTGGCGCCACCAAGATAATAAGATATAGACAATAATAGTTATTATAGATAGATCTACTTTTAGCGATGGCCTATCAAGTTGCTGCTTGCAGTGTTTGCGCGGTTCAGAGTGTAGAGAGCACTTTCTTGCATAACAGTTTTCACTGCCTATCTTCAGTCTCCCATTGCACGAACATGGACATTCAAAGTATTAATAGTGCTATCCCAAGCTGGGTGTATTCCCCCCCTCTGAGGCAGCACGTAACCGCGGTTTCCATGCGTGCGGATAGTTGGATCAGCGTTCAGATGCATCAGGTTTATTAAACCCGATGTGAGTTTGCTGCCGTTCTGACCACGGCTTAACTAACAGTATTGCTATGACGTGAGCGCCTCTACCACCACGGGACAAGAGGTCTTCGCCTGGTTTCTTCTCGTTTTTTTCCTTCACATCGTTCCATTCTCTCTCGCAATCGTAGAGGAGCTCGATTTCGCTTCACTACTTTCAAACCAGTAGCACGTACGGCGATAAAGCACCGTAAGCTCCATCAGTGCGAACCCCTACGATGTCGGCATCGCATTTACGCTATTCGCTCCTTCGTAATCGTCATTCGTCTGCGTTCGTTGGTTGGCTGAATCGTTCGAGAGGAAAACCGTCTTTCCTTTTCGATAGAAGAACCCCACATAGACGACTTCACTGAAATCCAAGAAGTATGTCAGGGCCGGGGTACCGCGAGGGGTAAACCATGCGCGCTAAGTCCGCTTGATGGCAGGCACTGCTGCCAGTACGACTTTCGACTTCTGCCAGCGACAAATGGCACTCATTTCTCATTACGGATCCCGCTTCTTTCCTGTTTCCTTTTGCCGCCACCAAGTCTCCATTGGTCCCTGCCCCGTCAGAAAACCAGGAGTCTGGCTTTTGGTCAGGATTTGGATGCCCTAGAGACCTTGGACCAGATCTAGTGGCACCGCGTCTACTAACCCGATACTTTGTTCTGACGACTACAATGACAACGATGCCGAGATAACGTATAGTACTATCGTACTATTACTATGAATAATAGTACATTGTCGTATTAAAGTCCTGTGTCACCTTCTGCTTCGTTGGGTTATCGCGGTTCTACGCAGCTGAGTCGCATCTAGTTCATTCTAGCAGAAACTATGGCAGTGGTTAAATTCCGGTTTCCCCCGATTCATTTTTACTGAGAGGAACTATAAAAAAACAGAACAAACAAACGAACAAGCAGCCCATAGGCCATTGATCCACCACTGAAGCATTGGTCGACTACCCACGGTTTCCAGCGGTGAAATTCAAAGAGCTTGTATTATTCTCGCTAAGCACAATCAATGTGCGTGTTCTTTTCCTCTCGAAAAACGGTTAGTTAGCCAACGAACCGGCCACCTTATTACCAGTAATAACAGCAGCTATAATCATCTACGCTGCCAGCAGCAGCAGAGCGGACCGAAGCCTGAAAGCTGTATAGGTAGGAGTTCTCTCTGGTCCTTTTACCTTCCTTAACACCCTCGCCTTACTAGTCTTAGCGCCAACCGCTTTCTCTCGTTCTGGCTGGCTGGCTGGCCAGCTGGCATAGCAAGTGTGCTCGTCCACTATACTTGCCCATCAGGGAAGAGTGGTACGGAGTCGGCTGGTACACTTACAGGTCTCGTTTGCCTGTACCACTTCCCTGCCGTACCCTAGTAAGCCTCCGCATCGCAAGCGAACAGGAGCCGTCTCTTGCAGCCGTTACCTTGATAGGCAGTCCTACCGTGGCATCAATGATAAAAGAAGCAGGCGGTAGCATTAAGCAGGCACAGGGCCAGCATCACTAGGAGCTCTCTTCCTTACTCAGGAGTTCCTCTGAATGTGTTTGCTGCAGTTCGCAACCCCGTAGTGCAAGCAACGGCAGCACTGGTGGCGACGGTCCCACTCCGGCGTCGCCCAGTGAGGGCACAATTTGCTGTCGACTTTTTGCTGATCCTTTTTTTTTCTCTCGCTCGCCTTGTCGAACGATCGGTTTGTGCCATTTTCATATATTTATTACGTTCCTTCGTCATGTACCTCCACCTACCACCGCCCCTAATTTTGCAGTTCTTCCCTCGCTTAGCAGTTTCCCTAACTAATCCCCGTCCCGAGATCCCGGTTTGGGGTCGTGCTAAAGGGACACAGAGCCAGTGCTTCTCCTCGTTTCTGCTGTTGTTTTCATTGTTGGAGCAGAAGAAGGTTTGTTGGATGGTGTTTCCTGGCAAGATCTGCCCCTTTTTGGGAAGCGATTTCGTCCTTGTTTCTGCTTTGCACTTCTGCACAGCGCTAGTTTTTGCTTTTTTGCACGATGGGACACCGGGTGGTCTCTCGTTCCACCCACGTTACCGCCTGACTCAACCAATCGGCCCCTGCTGAAGTGGGCTGAAGGTGAGGCCTGTCAATACCATAAATACGGTTTGACTTATATTAACTTTGGCCCAATGTTACCTTTTTTTTGTTGGTTCGTTCGGGGCTACTGTACTGGCAGCAGTTGCCTAGAGCTTAAAACGTCCACTCAGAGTTTGTAGGTGCGACAAACTAAGGGGCGTACGTTCTATCTTTCTATATAGACTGGTGGTCGTACTGAAATTGATGCGAGAGTGTCGCATCAAAAAGGCTGAGCGCAAGACTGCGGCGCTGGCGCTACGGCGAAATCACGAGAAATCATTGCCTGCTGTCAAGACGGTAGGGCGAACAACGGTTGACGGTTATAGAACTATGTCAAATGTCAGTAGCTTACACTGATCATTACTGAAAGGAAAATTCGCACGTACCCATATAGATAATTTACTGAAATACTAGCTTGGATAACATTATGTAAATTATTATTTTAACATTGTATGCTTGTATTGTTGCTGACAGACTGAAGAAGGCAAGCAGAAACGCGAACTTGATGACTCAGGCCTATTATGCACGGTGTTGTGCACAACAACCAAGTGGTACCAAGATGCCACACGGCACGGGCCAGCTACACGTCTCAATGTTACTTACTTATTTTTCATCGTATAGCAAATGGCACTTACATCGTTAAGAAAACAACTCTCACGAACAGTTTCTATATTAGTAATTGTATTCGTGGTAATAAAGGAAAGCAGCAAATTTGTTTTAGGCGACCCGAGTTATTCGCTTAAAACGTGTGCTTTACGACGCTGCGTGGGTGTACATCTGTGTTTGTATGAGCCCTTAGGGGCTTTACGTGAACCACCCCATTCTGTCCTTGTCTAGCTGCCTATCTCAAAAATGTTTCAAAAAATTACTTTCCCTGCGCTCTTCCTTCTCCATAGCAAGTACGTTTACCTTCTACCAACGATATGATCGGGAATGTTAGCTTAGCCAAGTACGGAAGCAAATACGTGAAACTCGCTCATGATTTAGTGCGGAATAGTAGTTGGACCAATCTGCCAGATGGTGACCAGGTACCGGTAAGCAGCTCCACTTAGAATAGTAGCTACACTACGGTAGTGAACGGTGACGGGCCTATCTGCCTGAATTGCTTTGTGTGTTACGACTACTGCTACCAGCTCAGCTCTGTTTGTTCGTCAATTTAGGGCAAAGCTTTGCAGGTGGACAGGAAGGGCAACCTGGCGGGGCTAGAGTGCATAGTAAAGCAGATGATACTTAAATTTAGACTGGCTGCTGCTCGCTCCGGCTTTGGTTGCCTGCCCCTTCTATTCGTTCCTAGAACCATGCCGTGTTCTATATACATTTCAAACCCAACGGCATTTCAACGTTCAATGTCGAGGTGAGTGTATTTGCGTCGCGTTGCTCTGTGTCGTTACGGCGTCCGTCCGCGTTGCACGTTCAATCCCAAATTTCCCTCTAGCTCCACCCCTCTCCCGAGCCCCTCACCCACATACGCTTTCTGGCTGTTCTCGTTGCTCTCAGTTTAGTTGGGTACTGTTGGATAGTTTCCTTTTTTCCCTCTTTTTATCACTCGCTCCAGTTCCCTTAGCAGAGCTAGCCGTAAGCGAATCCTCGGATTTGTTCAGCGGAATGGCTTGTCTTGGAATAGAGGAACAGCTGAACGACGCTTAGACCTAGCCAGGCCGAAGGCAACTCCGACCAGGCACAAATCGGGTGGAGCTAACAATCCATTTTTCATTCTTACTCCCTGAGCATCACTGGGTTCAACGGAGCGCCTCAAACATGCCTCTGCTACGACGGTAGCACAACAGTGGTGGCAGCGTTGAGTGGAGCTTGCTTCAAACGTTATACGTTACTTTTTGTTCGCATCCGTTCGCGTCCGCCTTCGTTGGCTTTCATGACAGAGCTACACTCTTCACTGGCCCCTTTTGCTGGCGCCAGCTCTCAGTTCGTGCAGCCAGTTAACCGCATGCTGTAGGTACGACCAAGTTGCCTGCTGCGCTTATTGTACCTTTTACCCTGACCCTACGCATTCTGCCTTTATTTGGAGCGTGTGCAGGATGGCGGAATACCGTGAGGTTAAAAGCAAGGAGAGAGAGGGAGAGAGAGAATGAGGTTCAAAAGAAAGGCACTTACTTACGTCGTGTATACACACCCCTCCTTGACACAAACACAGACATACATTTAAACGTTACTGACTTGCGTATGCTTTTGATGGTTATTTCGCTTCGTTGCTGGCTCAGCTTACGTAACGAACATTCGCAGTGAGTGCACCAACAACAGCAGAAGGATGTACCTTAAACTCGTACCGTCGTAGAAGCGATGCGCGAAGGTAAGACCAGAGGGCAAACCGAGCGTACGTGCACTGGTTGTCGGTGGCCGTACTGGCTGGGAGCTTCTATAAATCTCAGATGATCATCGTTGAAACAAGCAGTGGCAATATGGCCTCGCCACAGAAGATAGACAGCTGTGAGAAATGCTTAAGATGCACGAGCAGTGCGGTGGCTCGGTAACAAGGAATTGGAAATTGGGGCTTTTGGGGCAAATAGATGGGAACGCAGTAATATGGGACAAAGGTATGTACAGGGTTGGTTCGCTTGACTGGCCAAAGGGGACATTGAAGGAAGGAAAGTAGCATCAAGCACCAAGCAGTCGTGCGTTTGGTGTGGTCTTCATAGCATCTTAGCAGTATGGGAAAACGCGGGAGTCTTTCGTGGACGACGCTAAGTAAGAGAAATCCAATCGTGGCGGCTGCGGTTGTGCCCCGTGGTCATCACCCATATGTTCTTAGTCCTCTGTGTAGCTTCTGTTGCTACCCCTAGTCCGACTAGACGACAGAGAGCAGATAAGCAAAGACGGTTGCGGTGCATACTTAGGCCCTCCCTAGGGATGGTCGGTAGGGTCTGCTGCCTTGACTGTCGACAACTGCTAAGGTTTTGCCTTACTGTAAAAGCCCAACACCAGAGCTAGCTAAACGATTTCAGAGATTGACTCCATTGATAGGGATTCTTTTGCCGTCGCTTGGACTGTTGCTACTGAGGCTGCTGGTAACGGTGATACCTTCATCGCCGTCACTGACTGACTAGCTGACTGTATTCCCGGCCGCTCGTTTGCCCCTTCCCTGGTCCGTGTAGAAAAGCTCTTCTGCTGGTGAGGGAAGGAACGACTGACTAAACAGTGATTATAGGACAAAATTATCGTCTTTACCAAAAAAAACGCATCTTGTTGATTTTCCTGAATCGCTCAGTTGTATCTCCGCTATTACCGATTTATTCGAAAAAAGCAGCAACTTCGATCGACATGTATATATAAATATACGTCCATATATGTATCCGCGCAGGTGACTGCAGTCCTGCACTAGCTGCTTTTAACACTTTCTTAGTAGGATGCGTAATTTTCCTGTTTTTTCGTTGCCGTATCATAGTTACGAAACATGAGGGTTAGGTAAAGGTAGGCGGTGGGTAAGAGGTAAAAGAAAAGAGACGTTTTCACTTTTAACGTTTCTTACCGACGTGAATGTTGGCCCTACGCAGCTCTCTCGTTAGCAACCGAATCATTAACAGCAGAGACGGCGATGCGACAATTCTTGTACAAGAGGGCCAACGGAACAAGCAAGTGGCTAGCGAATCAATTCTTCTTGAAAAAAGAATCTCCAAATGCCAAAAGCCACGAAAAAGATACGTCAAGGTGGTGAAGTTGTCAGAGGCATAGGATAAAGGCTGGATGGTAAGAGCGCGGGCAAGTGGCTCAGCTGTCGTGGCAGACCTCAAGGGGGTAGATACTTTTCTGGGATGTCGAGGCCAAGTGGAGCCCGGTAGAGGGTAAACTTGGACTAGGCTGGGTTGAAGTGGGCGGACCCGATGCCTTGCTAATAGCAAAAAGTTAGTGCTAGATATATAGCGTAAAGTACAGAACGAAGCCTTTAGCGGCTTTGCTTTGGTAGCGACCTAGCTGTCGTGGCGGGTAATGCCGCAGTATGGTTGAATCATTGTGTTGCGCTCTCTGTTGCCCTAGTAGAAAAACCGTTCTTAAGTAGAAGCAGAAAGAGGATAAGAAGGACGAAGAAAGAGAATGGCAGAACGAAGCAAAAACTATACTGCGTTGAAACACAACCGACGGATTCCCGTGTGAGGAATTTCAAGGTTGAACGATTTCCCTTCGCCGGTAAACGAGTAAAAATGAACGAAAAACTGAACGACCGATAGCAGCTGTTGTAGTCGTAGTAGTAGTAATAGTGGAGAGGCGTCTTTTTCCTCTACTTGGAAAATGAAAAAGCAATCGGAGTTCTTCGAAAAACGGCAGAAACAGTGCGGCAATGTCAGCGGTAGTTGCAAGAGAAGAGTGATGCTCCCTGGCAGAAGTCAGCTACGACTCACCGTCTAGCTAAAGGCGGTGAATGATCCGAGAAGTTTCAACGTAAAAAGACGACGAACGTCTAGAAGATAGTTCGGCTTTGACCTGAGATAAGTTTGAGAAAAAATCACTCAGAGTTTCATTTTCCGATAGCCTTTCCTTCTATCCACCTGCCAAATACAATGACATCGCAGTTTTACTTCTTGTCGTTCCATTAGCTTCTAAACAAACGGCGAATAGAAGCCTCGCTTAGCTGGCTATTACAACTATCAATGGCGTACTCTGTTCACTCTTGCACTGCCTTGACCCTATCGCCTATATACGAAAAAGATGTTGCAGTAACGGTTGCTGACGACGGCTGGCTTCGATTTCGAGTGAAAACGAACCGAGTTACGGAAACCAGTGTGCAAATAAAGCTACTTTTCTCAGAGCTTACTATGGTTTTCGATGTTTGTATGTTAACAACGATGAAATGTTTCCACTAAATAGAATGTGTCTTGCGCTGCCAGCCTGAACGTGAAAATGATCCATTGCCAAATGCGAAGCTTAACCATGACGAGCCGTACTCGTACGATTTGTATACACACGTGAGTTGAGTTCGTCAATGTGCGTGTCCCGCTGTCTCCCGGCTTTACTCTAAATATACCTACCGTAAAAACACCCGAAGTCCACACTATGTACTGCACGAATTGTGATACACTGTGTCATTGTACCTACGTACTTGTACAACTCCAAGTCGTTCTCCTGCTGCTGCCGCTGCTTCTGCGATTGTCAACTAAATGAAGGACAACGACATCAAAGAAAACGTTGCCTTGCGCCAGACTCAATCGCCCTTCGTCGGTCGCTACAATGCAAGGGCAAAACTAAACAGTAGTCCAATCTCGCCACTAGAAGCTGTATGAGTCGCCGTTACCAGCAGCAGATCCGCCACGTCATATACATGGTAGCAGCACTTCGGATCCACGTCTGAGTCGCCGAAACCTCGTGGACTTTTCCTGCTTTGCCGCCCTGTGGAAATATTTTGGGAGACTTTATTCACGAGCTCTTTGTTGTACTCATTAAAGGACATCGCTTTTCATTCAAGATCACCGCGAACAGAGAGCGATGCTGTTTTTCCGCGCAGCAGCAACCATAGCAACGTCACTAAAGCCCAACTTTAGTCCGACACAGCCGACCCAGTCAGTGTCAGACACTGGGCTGGGTGTCTGACACTGACAAAAGTGGAGAGCCAAGAAAGAGCGAGACATAGAGAGAGAGAGAGAGAGAGAAAGGGAGGGGGCGATAAAAGAGGCAAAAACAGTCGGCGGTGGCAAAAACAGTAGAAGCGAGGAGAGATAGGACGTTAAGGCCGGTCTGTGCCTTAGCAAGAACGCGAAACACGTTGTGTCAGCAGAAACAGCAGCGAAGGCGGTTAGACGGTGCGATACCGCTTCACATCGTTCAGCGCTGGTGGTAGACGAAGATGGAGAATAAGCTTCACAGCGTTACCAACAAACAGACAAATGGGATCTCGACTCAGGCCCAGTTGAGTACTAAGGCAAGCGGTGGAGGCGCATTTGTTTAGTAGCCTCGGGCTCTTCTATGACTTGTCTCTACCGTCGATCGACTCCTGAGACGCATCCGTTCCCTTCAGTTGTGATGCAGGGCGACACTCCGTCCATTGGACAGGATCCAAAATAGAAAATTGGATGGCTCTTATAAACGCTGCATGTACTACGTGAAAGCAACGAAAAGGCGCGTCAAGCTAGGCATCCGTCCGGCTTCTCAGGTAATAACTAGTTGTCCTATAATGATTTGTTTCTTATTGAAATATTAGATAATGAGCAATAGAAGAAACAAGTCGGGGGAACCCTAGTTAAGGATTAGAAATTCGAAGAAAATTGCTGTACAAGAAAAGCGTTTGTCTAAACATGTCGACATCGAATTAGTTTTAGATAAAAGGATCAACGCTGTTAATTGGAAGTTAGTCAAGCGATTTCACGTAAAGAGTACAGAACGAACAGTCGAATCATTCCAGGTCATTGAAGCGCATCGGGGAAGAGGCTGTTACCTTTTGAAAGCGTATGAGCGAAAAATTTAAACCTGGAACATGGAATGTTAATTCCTGAGATATTCGAGGAAAGCAGTGAAGCCCATAGTGAGCGTCGGTGATCACCACAGGTGTTCTTTCTTTTCTTCCATGCTGTTCTAAAAACTAATTACTCTACCATTTTAACGCTTGGCCGATTCGTCACTTCGTAAATGTTGCCAACTTTTTTAATTTCGTCTGACATTTCCGAGTCGTTCTTGTCCTGTGTTCGCTCATCGCCCAAATGGTCTTCTTTATTTGGTTATTATTTCCTATATTATGTCCATTATTTCTTTTAGTTTCTCACCATATCCTTCCGGTTTTTTTTAGTTCCTTACTCTACCTCGTTTTTCTTTCTGCGCTTTGCTATCCCTCTTTCATAGGCTCTTCCTTATTTATTATTACTCCTTTTTCTTTTTTTTTTTTCTTTATAAATTCTGCTCATTCTGTTTCCTTCCTGTTTTTCCAAGGATACTTTTCCAGTTTCACGTGTTCCTTGACTACTTCTATGTTCCTTGTACAGTCCTCTTCTATGTCGTTCTCCTTTTTGGCAATTTCGCCTATCGGCCACCCCTAGATCCTGTCATCCTAGTCCACCCACCGGCTGTCCTACTTACTCACCGTAATTCAGCGCGTCCTTCTCCTATTGCCATTATCTTTTTTCATTTTTTTTTCTAGCCAGACAGACTCCCATCTTCGTTCATCAGAGCGTAGGTCATCTTCTATTCGGTATTCCGACAGGCAAGCATTCCTTTGTGTTGGCCCGAGCGCCGTCCTGGCAATCACCCCCATCCTTGTCTAGGCTATTGTTCTTCTAGGAGCATGTTCGCTACTACACAGCCCCCTAGACTACCCGCAGTCTGGGCAGCTACTACGCCCACTATACCCACTTTTTGTAGACTGCTGCTACGTCACGCTATATCCCACAGACGGCTCAGCGACCTGACCATCTTTTTGGGGCTCCTCTCGCTTTAGTCCCCTCCTCCTCCGCCCCTGCTAGTGCTTTGACGTTTGGACACTTCCTCGCTTCATCTTCCCGTCTTCTAGACCGTCTTAGCAGTCCTGGCCGACGGTTGTCGGTTGCCAAGGTTACGTTTGTCGTGATGATCATCTACACTGAGCAAGCACCGTCTCCTTTTCCCCACTTTCATCTACCTATCCATTCAAAGGCTTCGTCTGGAGACCTAGTTTCATTTGAGCTTTCTACTGCCGCTGCTGCTTTTTTCCACGTAACAGCAAAACTAGCGGCATCTTCATCATCTTCTATCCTTTCGACTCTCCCTTTGCCATCCGTTATTCCCATTACCAATGCCTCCTCTCGATACCTTCGATTCTCGGCATTGTGGAGCCCAGGACTACGCCTTCTTTTAAGGCCGACCTTGCTCGGACCAACGCCTTCCTTTATTTCGCTGTAACCCTCCTCCTCTTTCTCTCCTTGTTAACTTCTTTGCTTCATTTTCACTATTTCATTTTCTTTTCCATCGGCCGTTTACATACCATACGGCTGTCGTGGACAGTCACTATTTGCGGTAAGCGATGCGTGGTGCCAGGGGGCATGGACAGTCCAGCAGGAAAAACGGAAGCGACTGGAAGGATGCTTTTACAAACAAGCAGTTAGCACTCCAACAACAATGACAACGAAGATGACAACAGCAACAATAACGATAAGTGGCATCAGCATCGTTGCATTTTCCAATGGGTTTGTCTATTTAGCAGTTTCTGCTCCCAGTACCACTTGGACAATACGATCCACTGCGAGCGTGCCGTTTTTCGCTCGTAACACACATCTTCTCTACAGCATCCTACATAGTTACTTGAACTCCGTTTTTCATTCTTTCTACAGCAGGTAAAGCACACATACATAGATACGCCACGTACATTTACGAGTGTACACGCTTATATGAGCTAGCCCTGCTTCACTTTGTTTTGCACTTTCCTTTCTTTCTTTATCTTGATTTTCTCTTCAGTTGGAACCAGACACGTCCTGCAGGCTCTGCTCCAGCAGTCTTCTCACTGCATGCTGTTCTTCGATCACTGCTCTCTTCTGTGCACCCGCTATACCCCGTGCCCATACGCCGTTGACTGGTCCCTAACCGACTGACTTCACTCTCCGACATTACCAACAACAACAACAATAGCAATAACGAGCGACAACGACCTGGACGTAAACTTAAAAAGTTCTCACTTGCATTCCAAAGCATGCGCCAAAGCGGATCGAGCCATCTTTTCTAGACAGACACAAGATGACTTGTGGTGGTGAGGCGAATGGACGCAAGGGCAAAGGGAGGAAAAACTAAAACGTGTGCAGAAAGCTGGCCGCATGAGGCAGCGAACAGCGAGGGAGTGGTTGTTTGGCTTGCAAAGTTGGCAGGGCTTCTCGGGGGCTCAATAGGGGTATGCATTGAGTAAGAGGTGTCTCGGCGCTTTTCTCTCCTGGCGTTGTCTGCTGCTGCCGCCGCGGCCATTACCGCTACCACTATCCCCATGAACGGCTTTCCCAGTGACTGCTTCGGTGGTTATGCGACCTTCTCGTGATCGGTTGGGCTGTGTACGGTTGATACAAGGCTGAATGTTGCGGCAGGCGCAGAAGGCCAGGTGCTGCGGGTGTCTAGATGAAGGCTAGCCATTGTGTGCTGCAGGGATAATAGTGAACAGACAGACGGGCGAATAGGCGACGGATATTTTTTCGTTCTTTAGTTCGGCTCACGCCTCAACGGAGGGCTGCTGGTAAACTCACTGCGCCCGCTATTGCTTCGCTCGGCCAGGCAACACAATGGTGATATAACGGCGAGGAGACATAGTTGCCTAGAATGTCCCATCACAACTCCCTGCTCTTAAGGACGCACGGGCCTGGATCGGGATACCCTGGCTACAATGTACTCTATTATCAATAAACCGATATTGGACTTCTTCTTTTGTTTGACGTTAAACATACTCGCAACTCACAGCCGGTTTACAGATAGCGGCGTGCGACAGCGGGTGTGCTGGGCGCCTCTATTTCTACTACTACTTCCTCGACTGCTGAGGCTACCGCCGTCGGCATTGCTACTTCTGTGCCAGTCTCCACATGAGAAAAATAAGCTGCATAAAACATTAACAGCTAGAATTCTGTCCCTGTTGGTGGCTTTGTATGGCAGCGAACCTCGCAGTATGCTAAGGCTGTTACCGTGACTGCTACTGGCAAGTTAGGCTTTAGGAAATGCTTTTTGTATCGCGTTTTCATACATTACTTGCGTAGCTGCAGAAAGTTCGGAGTGTTGAAATGGCCTGAAGGCCGAAGAGCAGTCCTATTTGGCGGTGAATCGGATTTTCGTTGTCTTCGAACAGATGTCGGTGCTCGTTTGTCCAAGGCGCTGTAGCATACGTATAGATGGATCTAGATTTATTTATTTAAGCCAAGTATTGTACAAAGTTGTGTCGATGATTTTTCCTTGACTTCATTATATTACATAGTACAACAGCAAAGAAGCACAAGAATTAGGTGCGGTTATTGTTTACAATAGAGAGAGAGAGAGAGAGAGAAGTCTGCGAGTGACTGACAAGCTGTGCATTATTGGAATTAATATTGCTTTTAAATTCATATTCTGGACACCACTGTTAAAGTGTTAGAGTTAGGAATATTAGTCGGATAACAACTCATATGAATTATTTTACTGACGTTATATTTTTATACCTTGACAGTATAAAATAGTGTCAGATAACCCCGCCAAATATTAATCAATCTATCCCACAAAACTTCTTGATGCCGACACTTTCGGGTTCTAATGGACAAAAGCTCCTCAGCAAGGAACACGTAATCAGGGGGACATGCAAGTGGAAAGTTAGAGGTCTCATTCGCAACACAAACTTGTCATTAATGCTAACCGAGCGACGGTGTGAAGTGCCGGTAAACGTTGGGTGCAGACACCAGTGTCTACTGAGCAGATCTTCGGGTGAATCAAATGCTCTCACACTCGAGCGCAATCAAGAAACAGAGATAATGAGAAAGATGTCAGAGAAATGAAGCTGACGACGATACCCCTTTTAGCCCCTTTTTGTGCCATGACTTGCTTATGATTCATGGAATTCTCATTTTTCTGCCACCTTCACACAGTCTGCTGAGAAGTCCACTGTAGTGTAGTCATCGTAGCGATGTGCCACCCAACTCATGATTTTTAAGCTAAGTGCGCACGTCGAGTCCTCTGTACCACCCATGGAATAATAAGTTCAACCTTCAAAACCATTCCATCTGAAGGGCATACACCCTATAGGACAAGATCGATAGCCTGAATACAAGCGGGATTTTAAATATCCCAAACATGTAAGTTAAGGATTACTCGATCAAGCGTTCCTGTTCGCCTGGGCCATGACTAATTTTTGATCGTGTGCAGATAAATGGGAAATATATTTATGAGAAATAAAGATGAAGCGGAAAAACGATGCGCTTCGCCAGGTCGATATACGATAACAACCGTCAATGAACTCTCGTGAGGTTTGATCCCGCCGTTTTGTATTGTAGAATGATCGCTTGAACAGAGGGAGACAGCGAGGAATTTTGCCGAAAACAATTGTGTTATACGTGTGCAGCATCTCACATTGCGCGTCCTTGTCCGAATTTTTATAGACTTCCCCTGTTCGTCTCTCCACGAAGCAGGTTTAGGTAGTCTCAGGCCACTAACGCTGTCTCGATTCATGTGTTGCCTTCGTGTTTGACACAAAGCAACGACTTGTTGCCGGTTGCAGCATCAACAACAGCACCGAAAGTAACGAGCTCTATTCATCAATGCGAATGAAGCAGCAACGTCAAAGACGGCGGGGGCGTGTTCTTTCTGTACTTAACGGTCCATGTGCGCTTAGTTTGCCTTATATCTAGCAAACGCTTTAACGGATGAGCCGTGTTTCGAGCAAATGTTCCCAGCCACACGCTGAGTTCTTCGACACTTTAACAACGCAAGGGCGTGGCGATCGAGGGAATAGCGCATCGCAGACGATAAAAAGTTGGAACCTGCGATAGAAGCTAGGCTGGTGGAATAAGTTTTTAGTTGAAGCGCTTCTTCCTTCTTCCGTTTCGCTCCGAGCTCCGTCGGGGATTCATGCTTCTCCTAATCCTCTCAAAAAGAAGCACCGTGAAATGCGAAAGTACCTTCAGGTGGAGACGTTCATGCGAAGCTACGTCTTGGGGCATTAGAACGCAGGCTTATAATGCCAGCATTCATAGAGTAGCAGTCGTAATAGTGGCAGTGAAAGAACGTGCTGTCGAGATGAGAAGCCATCGATAGCACAGTGATTCCGACGGTGTACGTTCAGTTACATATCGCATATTTCGTTTTTCTTTCTCATCGTGTGTTCCCGTCTTTTGTCATCTGAACCTTTCTGCAATTCGACTGCTGTAAGGTGGTATTGGTAGTAGTGGCGCTTAAGAAGGCCAGACGGTATATGTGCGTACTGAAGTATCGTTTTTGTTTGAAGTTCAAACAAAAGACGCTCTAGCCTTCCAAGTCGTCTTCGAGACTTCAACATCGGTCCTGTTCGCATTATGCGCAGGTTACTAGCCGATCAGAGAAGCGGCCTGAAAAACTGATCCTGAATTTCTCAGGCTTAACCTTACCCATGTTGGCTAAAGTTAATTCGAGTAGCAAACGGTCGCTTCAGCTGGTAGTTGGTTCCATCCATTGTAGAAGGCTGGTAGACTTATTTCGTTTTCCATCTTACCATTGTATCCAGATCTTCCACCTGCCAACATCAAGGTGAGTGTCACGGACTAAACACAAGCATACACCTGGACTCATACAAAGCGTGCACGATCTCACTTCCGCGAACGATGCATCATTCCCGCCCTGCGGTGCTTCCCGAATCTATAATCCCCACACCATCAGGGTGAATATGTTATGACTTCACTGGATCGACAGCTGAAGTACGATATCGCGCGAAAAATATATATATATATATCAGCCGTGTCGTCTGTAGATACCTTTATCATTTGGAGTCGGCTTGCCAGGCTGCGACGCCAGCGGGACAACGACAAGTTCGTCTTGCTTTCTCTTTCTGAATGGATGCTGCGGGAGACAGATTGAAACAGTAATATCAAGTGAGCCAATGCGCCTGTCATGCAAGAAGTCTATGATAGAACAGTAGCAGTACATATACTCTTGCATGGTTTCCTAAGGCTCTCTCTCGCGTTTTGATCGTTCAGCAGCTAGCCGCAGCTCAACTTCCAATGCACGCCACCTTCCTTCGGGCTGTAACTTTCGGTAAGGTTCGATATACTGAATAGATTTCCCTCAGGAATCGAGTGGCCTTTCTCATCAGTAAACACTGATCCGCATGCGCCTTACGTGAGCTGTTGAGGTGGACAGGATAGCCCGATAAGGACACAACTGCAATTGCCTGAACGAGATGACGGACAGCAGTGCAAGCGGATGATACGACAACAAAGGCAGGTCAAAACTAGGCTAAACTATGCCAATCAGCGCAGGACAAATTCATCCAATCAATCGCATCCAGCCTCTCGTATTTATTAGATGGCAGAAACTAGAATGAAAATCGGCTGGTCTATAACTATTGATCAAGGGCGACAGATTTGTTAAAGGTTGATGGTTGCACAAACACGGTGGTAGCTATTTCGTTTTTTTCTTTCTACTTATTAAGAAATAGGTAGCTTCATAATTATTTAACCACATTGAGTAAGCCATTAGTGACCATTTATATGGAAAATACCTACATGCTGTTAGCCGTTGATTGTCGGCATTCTGGTCACCGACGTTGCTGACTGCAATACATGGACAGAAGCGCTCAGTTTAGAGTAGCAGTTTTTCTATGTGCCTCTGTAGTTCTTTTATTGGAATGCTCTACCTTATCAGAATGCTTTGTTCTCGCTCATCCGAGCAGGCAAAAAGACCAGGATGGCAAGTTTTCATTGAAGTGTCAGAGCTATACCAGGGCTGCTGCCCAGGGCGTAAGGTTGAGTGCCATTAGAGCGTTGCCAGCGACTTTGTGAGGTCATACGCTTGTCAGCTTTCCTCTGTAAATAGTTGTGATCTCCTTGACAGCTGCCGCAAAGTTCGTTTGGGCTCAACTTCAGTCATGTGTCGAGGACAAGTTTTGCGAACCAGTTTCGCTCCTCATATACGAATATTGCGTCCGCATACCCTAGACGAGCCAGATGTTTTTCTATGGAACAGCTAGAAAAATCATTACGATCTCTCACCATCACCACCATCATGCGTTGAGCATCCCCGGAAGAATGAAGGCGGAAGGAAGCCTGCAATGGCTGTCGAACAATGCAAGCTCTGTCCTAGCCAAAAAGAAATCCAGTATAAGCGTCTGTCTGCGTTCAAGTGCATCTTGTCTCGTAGGCGCAAGCGTAACTCGCCAAAAAAAAGGACAATAATCGATGCACAGAACTGCATGATACATTGTTAAAAACAAACGAGAACACAAGTGACCTTGGGGGTTTTGTAAATTATTGGTTAGGTAATTCGAGAGAAGGGTGTTGTCGAAACAAAAACTTCTAGTATCCATTCAATAATGATAATAACCATATAGCTCCTTCAGGTCATAACCAACCCGAGACGAAGATTACAATGTGCAAACTTTGATTTATATTACACGATACGTTGTGGCTCCGAAAGTGGAAAAAAATAGCATTTTCAACAAATCGTAATATAAGGAAACAAGGTGCGGTGTGTAAAACGAGGACCCTGTAGATAAAAGGACTCATTCAAAACTGGCCTGCTAAATCCATAGAGAGCATTTTTCATCTAAAGGACGCACCTCAACAATTTGACAAAAAAAAATGTCATAGTTTTAAGTAAGATAATTGTTTGTGACCACGATACTTATTGAATGAACTTAGATTTCCTAGCTATAAGGTCATTATCATGAAGTTTTCAAAGTCCTACCGCAGTTCCTTAACATCGGGGAAAAATTAATGAAGGAAATTCACTTTATCATGTTCAACTGACATTGAAAGTTCGAATTCAAGATATAATTTTATGACCCGAACGCACTTCTGTTTGCAGAGTAAAGAATGAGCTTTCTAACAGAAAATAATATTTTTCGCATTACAAACGAAATACAAAGCAGGAAAAGTGACGAAGCCTATTGCTTTTTTAACAATACATATATTTATATCATAAGTTTATGTTGCTTGATATAAATAAACTACAAACAACTTATAATCTTAAAGTTGTCGTTTTAATAATCGATAACATTTTCCGTCTTGAAAAAACCAGACATGCTATTTCTAAGCACTAGCATTACTGTGTTATGCATGCTTTTAATAGGAAGATGTAAGTAATATAAGCAAAGAATTTTTATGACCTTGGGATGCCCGGGTCGACTAAGTTTTTAAGATACTACAGCGGTTCGACAAACTATCCTGCCGTCAGCGATGAAACACAATTTGGCAAAGTAATTGCCATTAATAAAAAAAGTGATAGCTCATTCTAATACGAGGCACCGGGTGTGGCGCTCAAAGAAACTCGACCGTCCTATAACTTGAAAAAATGCCACTTATAATGAGGCGCACATACAGTTATTTAGTGGATATTTTTGCGGAAAATAAGCAGAACTAAACCGATTTTTTTTGGCTCAATTTACCGAGTACCAACAAGTCGATAATTCAAAACAAATTCAACGCGAGTCGAAATAAAATTGCCGCATCATTTGCAGCGTTTGGCTTTCTAATAACATGCAATGTACGATTTAAATTGGCCTTTCATGAGGGGGGCCAGGCTTTATTAGGTGTCTTAATGCTAGTAATGCTGGCGTGAGCTTTTACTGTTCCTCTGTCATTGTCTTTCAAACTCTACGCTTTCCCTTCGCGGGTTTGTCCTTGAATCCGCAAAGCTGTACCTCCGTCAACTCTTGCCTTCCTAGCCGGGCAAGAAATTTGTCTCAGACAAGCGAAAAAAAAAGTTAGGTTTTTCTGTGGCAACGATCAGCCACACAAGATGAGAGAACGGCGGTTGTACGCTGTATACCATCCGCTGTTGGAACGTCCACAGGGCTTTGGGTCAACAGCTAAATCAAGACATGTACAAAGTACCTTAGAGACAGACCGATAGCCGACAAAGCCGATCGTTAAGTCCTATGTGTATATATTGAGCTGGAAGTCGAGCCAATCTGACCTACTCTCATCGTACCCCTTGACTACAGCTTTCTTTTTCGTCATCAGCCTTCAACTTAACGTGACCTTTTTGTCCAAGGTGTACTTTGTTCGATTTGACAAAAATGATGCCGCACCTCAGTTATCACATACCCATTTCTGGTATGGTCTACTTGTACTAGAGGATCCGAAACGTATTTTACCATCGACTATGTTATGAAGCAAATTCTATTTTACTTTAGCACGTTCTTCAAACCTGAACGGTTTAGCATTGGTAAGAATCAGACGTGTACTACGCATTTTAGCACAGCTACAGAAAACAGCTGAATTTCTTTTTGACTGACTTGGATACGATTTTATGCACGTATGGATGTTTGAATTAGCAGACTGTAGTTACTACCTCCTGAAAGATGGCACCGCGGTGTATCTCCCCAGAGAGCCATCATTCTGAACCTTGCCATCGTCAGAGTTGTGGTGTCCTTTATTGAAAGTATTATCATTATTACTACTAGTGTAGCTCGAACCCTTGTCATCAACAGATTGCTGATGATAATGGCAGTTATTATGATTAAATACTTACGTGCTCAAAGCTTCTCAGCCAAAATACTCCATTTTTCTTGCGCCTTTGTACCGAACGCTTCATCCGTCGCTGCTAAACCACGGCAGCTTGCAGCTTTTTCCACGTACTTTGCGAACGATAACAGCATGAACTCCAATAGCAGGAGCAGCAGCAACAGAAAAGCCGACAATCGATAATTGATTATTATCAGCAGTTAGACACGGTCGCGGTATAAGATCAGCGTGTAGCAAGCGAATCAATAGTTATAACTTGCTGGATAGAGATCATAGGACGAGTTCAGAGGATAAGAAAGTACAGCTGATGTTCGATTTTTGGATGGGTATTCAATCTGGCCAACTGTGCCAGGGGTTACAGTTCCCTGTCCATGTCATGCTGGTTGCACAGGACGGCGAAGCCAACCACAGGATAGAATCATATATTGTAACTTACAAAAGAAAACACGAGGCCACTAAAAAGCAGACGAATAGTCAACGCCAGCTTTTCGGTGGTGTTGAATATTGTTTATTGTTATAACCGCTGTTGAATATTGAATACGCACGCGTCTCACCACGAGTTTGATCGATCAGTTTGAGTTATGACAAGGTTAACGGAAGAACAGCTTCGACTGTCTTTTCTTCACATGAATGTTTTATGAATCAGAAACGCATTCGGCCCAACGGATAATACCGCTGAAGACATCGGTTAGACACCTACAGAAAGCGCGCATCCTAAGCTTTCACTCATTCGAGGCAGCGAACATCACCAGCACTACTTAGCGGCCGGTTCTCGGTAACACGTTTTCCCTCTCTAGTCAAGATCTCGTTTCCTATTGCGGTACAGGAGGAGAAGGCGTAATCTTAGTTGTAAGCAGATGAAAAAGCACCGGTTTGAGAGGCCAGGACAAAGCTCGGCGGTCGATTCGGGCAACGTGACTGCAAGACGCTGGTTTCTGTCTATGCTTCGGACAAGAACAGCCGTCCGCAAGGTAGCCAGCAAGCCCAGTAGCGGCGCGAGAAAACAATGTGGATGTGCCGGCAGCGGCGACGCAGCAGATGACCTTTTCTCTTGCGCATGAACGATGGTTTTGTCCGATAGCGAGAATTCACACGGCGTTTTCCAGGGCCACAACTGCGTAGGCTGAACTGCATGCGAATGTTCTAATGCTTATGTCCTTTTTACTTGCTGATCCTCATCATCGCTGCCTCCGGTGGTCTTAACGCGCCGCGTTTGTTCAACTACAACGACAAAGACCTATTATTGTGGAACTTATAATGGGCCCGACGTTTTTGAGTGAAGCTGGCAACAAGGAGAGAGTCAGGGAGAGCGTTGGTTGTGACGGTATGCGGGGCTTGCTTAGGCTACAAGCCCAGTCGAAAAAAGTATTACTACATGACATTTCATTCCTCATATTCCCGATTCATCCTGGTGACCCCTGCCCCCCCTGGATGATGTGGGTAGAGTGTGAAAGTCCCAATGGAAGTGACAGCGTGACTGTCTGTGTATGCAGTTAAATTGCATGCATGTAGTTGGCGCAGTTGTCTTCGTTGTCGCTACTTTTACGACGGTGCCGGTATCAGGTGAATGCAACAGTGACGGAATCCCTACCGAGTAAGTGTGACACCCCGTGCCCCTTGTTGGTGGCGCTCATGATGCTGGTAGCTACTGCAAATGGGATATGCTAAATGTAAAGGCCGTAGCTACAGCCGTTATACTCAGGCGGGTACATATATATATATATATATATACATGTGTAAGGTCTTATATCCTTGCGGTCCATTGTGCGTTACTTAGAGGAAAAGGGGGACTAATATGAGCACTAGTGATTGAAAATGTCTGGCTGCTTGGTTGCTCACAACGGAAAATAGGAACGAGAACGTCGGGCGGGAGTTATTTATTGGAGTCTGAATCCAGGCTCTGTGTACCTAAGGAACTACGTCCACATGTCTGTATCCTGTAAGTCTCGATACGTTTCGTTGTTTACGGAACGTTGGTTAGTGACCATCGACCATCTTTTCAGCTCAGATCGGCTTGGCTTTCAGTGGACGATTTTCTCTATCCGTCCTCTTCTTCCGATTCTACGAGATACTGGTTAAGCATGAAGCAAGTAGGTCCCGCCAAATAGACGAGCATGGTTCATACAGTTGCTTGATAAAAAACAGAGATGGTACTATTTCTTCGGGTTCGTTTAGGCTGCCCCGATCGAGCTGCTGTACATTGGTCAACCAGCTAACCGGCACGTTAAGGGACGGAGGTAGCCGCCGGTCGACGGACAAACCGAGAAGGAGCCTCGCACTTCAGGCGAGTCCTCGTTCGACAATGGAATCGGAACTGATCTGCCACTGGGGGCTCGCCCTGCCGCTCAACCATCCAAGGAGAACAAACGAGTCGAATTGCTTTCTGCGTACTGATTCGCCCACACTCGTTTCGAGTCAATAGCGAAAGCATTTGCTGCCGGCCGCAGCGGGAGACGGGGACGTATAGACGTCGTATGGAGAGTTGATATCATTTACTACCAAGAACCGAAGCAACGACCTAAATCTAAGCAGGTAGTAACCTTCCAAGGAATTGGTTATTTGCTCAGCCTATACCTGAAATGTATTTGAAAACGTAAATTCAGGCGGATGTGGAGGGATTGATCACAGATGCAAATCGTAGGAAAAAAGGAGTTAAATTCGGTAGACATCTTGCAATAAAAAATAACATAGTTCATAATATTTAGTATTAACAACGCCAGCAGTACGTCGATTTTACGTGTGATTTAGCAGCGGCGGATCATTTTAGGACACCAATTCATAGAATGTAGTGGTAAAGATGTTGAAAATGCGCCGTACTTTTTTGATAAGAACGGCAGCCGTTAGAGCCTTAAGATGAGACAGAATTTGCCTTACCAAAAATATCGAATCTTACCTTTATATATATATAGAGAGAGAGAGAGAGAGGGAGAAAAAGTATATTTTTATATTATATTTTAACAACAATTTAACAATATTAATAAACTAACTATGCCTTATTTCGGCCACTGACTTTCTCCCATTCTGGTCATAATCTCATCACTGATGATCTGATAATGTAAGGCCCGGACTATATGATGGATTCATTAAAATTTTACATCGAAGTTATCTCAGTTTTCGCCGGATAGTTAAAAATGAGTGTGGCTTGGGATTGTGATTGTGGGCGAGAGCGTCAGTTCTGTATACCAATTTCCGGTCGGTTTTTTTTAATGCTTTTATCATAATTTTATTGACAGTAGAGATCCAAATTAATAATTTTTTGCCAGCAACCCATAACGCACGATTTCTTTCAGTTTCTGTGGCGTCAGTTCAGGTTTTGCTAGCGTTTACGCAGAAGCACATCCTCTTGCATACTACTAGCGTACTTGATTTTTTATTTCATTGTTTTCAGTGATAAACCACATTAGTGATAGTTCGATTTCGCTGCTTCCCTACAAAGTTTTTTTTTTTTAATTAAATTTTTATGGGTATACGATCGAACAAATTACGTTACGTCAATTTATGTGACACCTGAACATCAAACTTTTTTTTCTAGAATATCTTCTCTGTTCTGCTTAATTTCTGCAATAATCAACTTCTTTTTTGGATTAAAGGAACTTTTTACATAGAAGTTTCTAGATGGAAAGCGACAATTTTTTCTTACTTATATATACCTGAGCAGCACTTGCGCCTACATTATAGCTTCTAAAATATAACAAATTTCTGTAGAACTTCTTACTTTTAAGGCACTTTATTTTACGCCTGAATAAAGGTATTTCTGCAGCGAATTTCCGACAATATTTTATATATGTATATATATATATATATATATATTATAATAATTATTAAGCTGTAAACATATATCTAGGTCCCAACATAGATGCATATAGAATAACTGATGGACCCTTTAGTTGCTCTGCAAGCATCGCATTTAGCCAATTGGTTATAACCCGATGTATCCTGTACGGAAATCAAGCATCTTAATGTAGTACATTGTTTCTTTTGCCGGTAATAACGGCATCAGTATTGAGTTTTTTCGACTGGGCAAAGCCAGCCCTTCGGTCTCGAAGCACGCAAAAGTTCCTCGTATTGCTCCCATCTCGAAATTGCTGCGAGATCCATCGGCTAGGCCGAGAAAAATTGACGGGAACCCGACTTTAAGGTCGTCTCACACGCATCTCGTGACCACATTAGAAAATTGTTGATGGCGGGGCTAGATCAATGCCTCACAGAGGGCATTCGATCAGATCAAAATGCTGCTTTTGCTTTCAAGAGAACGCGATGCACACGACAGACAATCATCGAGACCCTGGCGCGCTTTGCCCGCGTTCGCCTAAACAGCGAAGCCATGCTTACAATCATCGATAATACGAGTGCCTGTTCCTCTTGTCGCTGCTGCATGACCGGTTGCCTGTGGGAGCCTGGAGTGTCGATTTTAACCAGCCCCTACGGCTCCTACATGCATCAACCCGACTTCGGCTGTCGAGGCCAGTATTTCTGCAGCAGTCGGTAAAAGCGTTGTCGGAAGCCCCAACAACTACAAGTTGCGAGAGCGGTAATACGGAGAGCGCTAGCGATGGAAGCTCACAGAAAGAAAACAAGCCGGCTTTTTGTTACCTTCTACTACCCTGGCTTTCTAATCAGAGCCCATTTATCTGAGCCTCTTCGACGACATACCGCCGAGATAGACCGAAATGTCGTGTGTTTGTCTCACATATTTCCAGCAAACGTGGGACTCTAAACGATACTTTTGCGGGTGTTGATAGAAGAAGGAAACCCATCTGCAAATTTGGGCTCTACATAAAGGTCCCTCGGGACACATACGAGTCAAAGCTATATAACCGATAAACGTAACTTTGCTCATTACAAATAATGGATTCGCTAAACAGCGAACTTCACCGCTGGTCATCCACTACCCAGGGCTAAGTAGTTCTGTCAATCAATCTTTAACCATGACATTTTGACGGAGCGCCGCTGGAATAGGTGCTGTTAAGGCTCACTACATGTCCAACTTGACCCTTTAAAAATCTACGTGGTACCCACGAAGTTGAGTAAACAAGAAGTTAGCTGACTCGTTAATTTGTCTAAGCTGAAGGGGACCTTTGCATTGAACCCTCCAAAAGGCCAAAATAGGAGAAAGAAGGAATGCAGCTCCAACGATCGGAACCGTTAGCTTCCTAATGCTTCTTCATTATCGATCGATGGCATACATACATACGTACGCACACATCCACAACAGCGCAAACGAAAGTAACACAACGCCCTGCTCTTTACCAGCTGTTCTTCCCACACACCTGACGCTGCACGCGATGCTCGAACGCGTGGTTCGTGAATGGTAGAAACAGGAGCAGGGCAGCAAATGAACCAGCATTGCCAACGTCAACAGCATTTGGTTGTTCTACTTTGCTCGGCAGTAGGATTGCCTAAACCTACGATGCTCAGCTGACGGACGGAGACTTTGGTCCTTTTCGAGTGGGGGCACTACGCGTAACGGACTAAAGGGCAACCAATCGAAACGCTGCCTGGAGACAAAAACGAGCGTGTTGCAAGGACTAAGAGCTAGAAAAAGAAAAAGGGTGCAGCAAGGAAGCGATGCTGCACATGGGACGAAATGGATAGTCGAAAGGAATTGGACGGGGGTGGCGTGAGTCGTGACTGAGAGACAAAAGAAGGGAAACAGCAAATACAAGATAGGTGTGTGGAAATTCTGGAAAAGGAGAGCAGGGTGGAAGCTGTGCTGGCCCCCTTAACGGTACTCTGAACAGCACTAGTCAAGAAGGGCAGCCAATACAAAGAGGCTTTATGAAGGCAGATGGTAGATGGAAACGCAGACCAGAAGGAGAACAAGCCTGTAAAATGACGCAAAGACTGCTGGTATTAGAAAGTACAGGGACTTAAGTATTTGAAGGTGAGGAAGGCGGATAAAGAGGGATTAGATTGTCGAACCAAGGGACGGAAAGGACCTCGAACACGGCTCGAATCGAAGTTGCCCTAGCAAGCAGAGCCAAGCGCGTGTACAGAGAGAAGTCCTGGCAGATGCGGAATGGCAGATGATACAGCTCTAAGTGGGTGACTGCTCAATAGCAATGACTGTTCACAAACAAGTTTAACACCTGGCTCTCTTTATCTCTGTCGGGTCGCTTGTAACGTACGTTTGTAACATTGGTTTCTGACAGGCTGAACGTTCCTTGTGTTATCTCTCTATTTTACTGTACATTCGCACACGCACACACACATACATACACACAAAGACACACCCACACACACACACACACATAGACACACAGACACACACACAGATACAGATACATACACACACATTCGCAAACCGCCAGCTGGTGCGCAAGTTAGAGGAAGGTTTCTAAAAGCGGTCCATAAATGCAGCGGTAGTGTTTGGTTTGAACATGCCTATGGGCATAGCCCTATTTCCGTTTTTCTTCCTACCTCCGTCGACGCCGAGTACTGCACCCTTATTGTCCAATCGCCGAATCGAGGCAAGCGGAGCAGAAGTTACTTCCAATTTATACATTACAGTTTACCCCACGCCCGTTACCGCTCTATCTCAAATTGCCATGGTTTCTGCTTGCCTTCAGCTGGGCTCGTCGGCTGCTTGACAGACGGAATGCCTGCACAGTCTTCTGTTAGTAGCGTAAGCCAAACTGAAAGATGCAGATCTTGACAACACGTGGACGAACAAGTGAGAAATTCCAGTCGTTAGCTTACAGCATTGTATGAGGGGGCATCGCTGGTGCAATAGCCGGTTGTCGCCTTGACTGTGCCTGTTGATGTCGAAATTGTGCCTCCAGATCAAACCAGATCGCTGTTCGATAATATAGGTCCTCTTTATATGGCCGAAATGCAAAAACGGACGCTAGCGGAAATTTTGTGAAACTTACTATGATCCAACCGCATTCGATTACAAGGGTGAACCTGTTGTAGGGCAGTCAACCAGCAAAACGGATAATAGCAGCGCATTTACCATTATAACTTTACCGATATATGCAAGTGGATAAATAAATTCGGCTGTAGCGACCTGTTCGCCGGCGCCGACGTACGTTACGTATTAGTGGTGGGCCGATTTGCGATTCCATTGACCTCCTTGTTGCACTTACACAGACCGGCCGACTCTTAAGGCGGGCTGAAGGATGAGGAAGGTATTGCCGGGATCGTTGGCCTCTTCGCCAGCCGAATCTGCAGCACCAGTGTGTTCGGTGGTCGTATTTAGACACCGCATCGAAGCAATAAGCTGCAAACGGCATCTATTCGTATTACCTAGACGACAGATGGTGTCGATAGAATTCGTTTGCAGTTAGGCAGACAGGCGCAACTCCCAAAGATTCGTCTTCGACATAAACTCAACCCAGACTTGATCGTCAGTCAACGCAGTCGGCACTGCACTCTGCCATCTGAACGCCTCTGACAAAGCCCCAGGGATCACGTAGCAGGGGATCCCTGGCTGAGCTGGCCGATCGAGTCGAGCTCTGCGAGGTTATTCGGCTGCCGGCGTTGTACTGCTGCTGCGGCTGTGAGCGCAGCCTCGTTTCACTTATCTTCCAAACACAGTATCCATTCTGTCATTTTCTATCGACGACACAAGGGGCTCATCATGGCAACATGAGCCGAGGTAAGGCATTGGCAGGACGACACAGGACGCGAAATGAAGTAGAGTGGGACAAGGTGTCATGTTGGTGAGTGTTATCATTACCGACTTCGAGGCGAATAAACTAGCCATTGAGTAGGGGTAGCGGGGCAGGCCTCGTAAGTGAACGGAGAAGAGAACAATTGGGAATAAGCATCAACGCCATCGCCAGGGACTATTGTGGGGGCCGTTGACGGCAGTAGCTCTGATGTCGTAGTATGAGCGATGAGCGACAACGGTCCTAGTGGTGTAGATGCTGAAGCTTTCGAAGCAGCTGGGCCACGGGGTGTCGCCCTGATATATGTTAATAGGGGTATAGGAGAAGAAGGCCCCGCCTCGAAACCCGTCTAATTCCCCAGGCAGCGAGCCTGGTTGTAGCGATGTCGGTGCTTGGAGTGCGCTATTCTATTCAACTAATGTTCTTATTTGTGTTTGTTCGAATTGCCCTATTGGCAAGTACAAATATATTAGTCTCGGGAATATACTGTCGCTGTTTTCTCTCGCCTGACTAAATTGATATACTTCCGAATGTGATTGCGTACATGCCAATAAATAGCTTGGCTAGAGGTATTGGGATCTTTTTGTTGTCTACATCTTTTAAATACATGTGGCAGACAAACAGGCTTAAGTGGTAATCGTTCATCTCATGAAAATGCAGACAGTTTTGACTTAGCCAGATGAGACGAGTAGAGATTTAGTGGCTGTGTGTGTGTGTACTGCTAAAGAAGTAGCTACTTTGTGTCAACGAGAAAGGTTATTTGAAAAAGCTTCCCAAAGACCTATATATCTTTAAAAATGGAACGCTTAACTTCAAATACTACCGAGTTTAAAATACATCCAAATATATCAAATGAGGCGAGAGGCGCAAATGTACATCATTGTATACGTTCAAGATTTGCGTAAGTTGAAGCGATCTCACATTCGATCATTCCGTTTAAAGGAAATTATTAACTCGGGTATAATTCTGAAGAGATCGCGAATTAGATCGGCCAGCAGCTAGGACTTTTGCACTCGAACCGCATCCGGGTATTTTCATGGCCGCCAATATATATATATATATATATATATATATATTGCCTAAATTATAGCTGACCTAATGGTTTCCTGTAAACGAAAAAAATACTGAATACTCAAATACAACAATTTCGTACCATTGACGTAGGGAGCGGAAGCGTGTGTAGCTTCGATGCGCACAAATACCTGCTTTGTAGATTGGACACATACGATGATATACGCTTGAGTATCTTACTTATCTTGTTTCATCTATTTAAAAGTATTTTAAGTTCTATTGAAGTTAAGTCTTTTGCCTTTCTCTACGGTCTTTACGATGCGATCTCAGTTGTGCGAGTGAATTTCGGCTATTCATAGTCATTTGATAGCTCGGTAGTGGGTGATCTTGTAGGTAACGAAAGAAAATATCTTATTTCATTGATTGTGTGTTCTTCTCTTTTGTAATAAAAAGTCAGTGTACATATATGCCATCGAACTTTAGTAATATTTTAGTTTTATTAATATTAAATAAACTAAATATAAACTATTATCTTACTTTAATCCAATGTACTACAATGAATGTTACATTTTGGGCTTACTACTCGAATAACAACTTTTTATAGGAAAATAACGGCGATCCGATACTTATCATGGCGGGCTTTTCAAATGCATTAAACAAATTTTCCATTTCAATTCAACCCAAGAGTACTTTAATTTATGATTGTAACCTGAAATCCTCTATTAACATAGAGAAAGGAGCACTCACGGTCAAGGGATTACTATACGCAAATATTTCACCACATTATTATAGATGATTCTTGTAGTATATCCTTGTAGCAAACGAACGTTACCGGGCTCCATTCGAAAGCGTTGTTCATCAATTCTATTTGAACTGCTTCTTCAGCACAATATGGCGGCAGTTTCTCCGGCTATTTTCATGTTACCTTGATATTTGTAACGTTTCTAAATTCTATTTGTGTATATATAAACATAATTATGCAGAAACGCCACTAAGGTCTAGCATTTAGTTTCCTTTAAATTTCATCTTGATATTACAGGAGTCGTGGCGGAGGCCTGGGACGAATCGTCGTTCGCCGTCCAATGGTGAACAAAGCGGATGAACAGCTGGAGCTTGAGGCCAACGAAACTCTGCCATTGCAGCTTCGCGCGTCAATGGCGGCCCATTACCCACCACCAGCGCCGTCGTCGGGTGGCGGCGTTCCGGGAGTGACCAGCTCAAGTCTTCCTGGCGTTGCAGGAGCCTGTATGGGCGCCATAGGCGCAATGGGCGTCCGAGTAGGCGGAGTTGGACAAAGTACCCTGACGAAACCGCTTCCACCACTACCGTCGATAGCGTCATTGCCGAGACATCAACACTCTCTAAGCGGCCAACATCCACACGGGTCGGGCTCGTCACGTGGGTCGCCTCCGAAGCAACCACAGCAGCATATCTATCAGGACAGCCAATTAGGTGAGTCAATTGTGCTGACGATAAGTTGAATCTCGCGTTTGGTTTCTGTATGTTTACGGCACGAATTGGACGTGGACAGGACGTATTTGTTTTTAGGAGGTTCACGTTAGTGTAGTGCTAAATATGGTAGCGTAGCTCGTATTCAACTTGTTTCAAGTGTTTTTCATCAGCGATGATCTATGCATAGATAGAGCTTGAATATACATCTGGTTAAAAGCAACTTGAAAATGACCGCAACAAAAATTTAATAGTTGCATAAAGTTCTTTAATACAAACTTCACACATCCAAGATTCTGCTAAAATACAACGTCCATAGGGTGAATTCCCTGAATCATTTTCACGGCAGCCATTCATTTTAATCAGTTTTTGGCTACTTCGCGCGTACATCTGGGCCGGTTTTTGAAATGACGGCACGGATAATGTTGTCCTTAAACGTGTCCGTTGTTCATGAGTTGCTATACCATATTTGACTTGCTAGATATTCTCATTAAAAAAAAAGGTCGACCGAAGTAAAATGAGATGATTTAATAAGCTTTTCTATGTCATTTAATCTAAGGATCAGCCGAACGCTGACGGTATCCTTTAATAACGCTTACATCCAGACCTGCTGAAACCAGCTATCTTGTGAATACTTCTCAACTATTTGGGATAGGAAAAAAATAAAGCCGGGGACCATCTCTTAGTAGCGAACGGGGTTTGAAACTTTGTCAAAGAACACCTCCGACCCACATCACGCACCGAGCAGAAGTTTTTTGGTCTTCGAATTTCTTCATCGATATACTCGGGATTATCGGTATACGATAATCTGACTAAATTTCATAAAAATATCTGCACTGCTATTTCACAGATACGGGCAAATGTACGCGACAGAGTGGCCGAAGCTGGATGAAGTGAATAACTGTTATCCCACATCATTCATGTTGCACTTGAGTCACATTTTAAATGTATAAAATTAGGGAATGATAAAGGAAAAATTATGTAAATATGTTCAGTTGTTTATTGTTGGCATCGCCTTAGTGTCGTTTCCCATGAGATGATCGTTCCTTCCATTTTTCAAGTCATCATAATTTTCACATTGCGTCCCACCGCCTACGCAGTACAAGCGTTACAAACGAACTGCTTACTCTATTGGATTCCGTTATTTATGATGACAAAGATGAAGGCTACACGCTTCGTGGATTATTTCCTCTCGAACGTTACCATTTTCTGGAATTATGAAACTCGCGCGAGTTCGCGCTTCTAAGTCCGCTTGTCCAGATCATCCATGCAAAAATTTGGAATTGGAGTACATTGCTCATCTTCCTTTAGCATTTAAAACCTATCCTTGGACAGAGTAGAAGCAGCCATAGGCACTCTGGTTGGCTGAAATGTAGGGACGTCGTGTTTGAGATTCACCGAGGCACCATAACACCCTGCTAATGGACACCATATCCACTAAATCCTCGAGGTAGGGCAAAACGATGACGGCAACGACGATAGTTGAAGATGCACCAGAAGATGTGTGTAGCAAAGGAGGCGTTTCGGGGTCAAGACGATGAACTCTGGGCGAAGGCCCCTCCCGGTAAACGGTGGCACTGTCGGTTCGCGCGTGCGAAAACAAACACTCAAAACAGCCTAAAGGCTGCCTGTGCTTCACTGCAAAGCAAAGCGGCTTGCCTACCTGCTCGAAGAAAAAAGCTTATCATTACATAAGCCTTTGCTACCGGGTGGGCTGGCTTGGGCCGTGTGGGACTAGTTAACCATACATATACGGAGGGTGATATGGAGTACTAAGTGCTTGGACTGCCCTCTCAACTTGGACTGCCGCGTCTCAACTACGTCTGTGTCAATAATCTACCTTTCGTAAATGGTATAAGTGATGTCTGTGCAATGGCGAATGCTTTGATGAAGCTAATCGTTTTAGGCTATGTTTTAACTAAGATGGACGTGAGCACATCAAAAAAGTTTCGCACGTTTTGAGGATCATGTCATGAGGATTTATTTCGAGAATAATTTGCCATAGTAGGAATGCAGGTAGGATAAAAAAAAAAAGTAGTAATTCTCTATAGGAATTGCACTAATATAAAGTACTACTCTTATTCTTTGTTGATTTATACATCTGATCTGCACAGTAACTTTTTTTGTATGTCACGAAATCTGAACGGCATCTTGGTAGGACAGTCCTTTAACTTCAATTGCAGCCGAAGCCGCTTTACTTCACGCAACCCCTTCTATATAGCAATTGAGGTGCATATGTAGAATAAACGTAGGTATGTGAGGGGTAGAACAAATGTCAGAGGTCACGCGTATGGTTGACATAACAGGGTATGCCGCTAATGACAGCTGAAACAGTGATACGAAATTGTACGGATGCAGGAAAATAGGTTTCAAGGTAAATTGTTGCAAGGGTCGTAGCTGTACGTTACGGTATTCTGCATGCCACAATAAATAACATAGAACTTAACAGTAGTTATAAAGAAGGACAGATGGTGACAGGAAAACCTCGCTTTAAATGAAATCAAATCGATACAATTTAACCGACAAATAATCGTGAGCAACAATAGTCTAGACGTCGGTTGCATGAATCTGATATTCGATTCGCCTGCTGCAGCTTGATAGTTTTTTTGGCCCCTTTGGAGAGTCATACGGTTCTTCTACGATAATTAGAAATGAGCTACCCTAAACGCTTCAAAGACCCTATTCAAACCGATAATCGACTGTGTTTGTTAAAAGGCATCCTATCACTACGACTTGTACCTGGTATATCATTTAGTTAGAAATTCTCTAAAAAAAACTGCGAAGAATTGCCTTCTCGAAACGTCTTGTCTTTTTATTGCCATGACAGTACATGTACTTCTAGCTTGTAACAACACATCCGGCAGTTTAAGGGTATGTGTGTCCTAGTCAGTTCTTTCGCGTGTTTTACGTGCCGTTATGTTTCCTTTGGGTATACTGTGGTCATTCCTACTTCTTCGGTTGTCTCCAACATAACGTCTGACTTTTCAGCAGACATCTTCTGCTTCGTTTTTTCGGAGCGAAGGTTAATAGCACGGCGCGTTGGCCGGCGTCATCCTTTTGTTGGCTCTCGACCTGACGTTACGCCATCACTTACGCTCGTGAGGGTCCGTTCTCCTTTTGCTTCGGCCCATTCTTGCGCTTCGCTACATCAGCCAGTGCGAACCTTGCGATCCCCGAAGAAGAAGCTCCCTATAACAGCCGTCGCTGGCAGAGGGGGCTTACTCCGTCGTGGGATGCCCACAGAGTGGTCGACGAAGGGCGTGGAAAACAGAGGGGGGTTGGCGTACGACTGGAGCGGCTGTTGATGCCTCTTCAATGGGTAGGAAGGAGCGGGAACGACTGTCGATGGCATGAGCGGAAGAAAAGGCGATGCAGAAAAGGACGGATACAGGAGAAGAAAGCTTCTGGCCCTCTCTTTAATTTTCGTTGCTTCGTTAGAAGGAAAAGAGCTCATTTGTTCCCTACTGCCTACGCCGCTACTATTAGCAGCGCTCGCTACGAAGAAACCCAATTCCCCTGATGAGCTTTCTTATGGCTTGAGGTGGTCACAGTTGGTTGGCTACGTCGTGCGTTCCACTTTGCCGGCTTTCCTTCACTCAGACCATGAACCAGTGGTGCCGTAGAGCGTAAGCGTAGTTGGCGCCCCTCGATCGCGCGGCGGCGTTCGCCATCCGGTGCCCACGGCCATAGCCATGGTGTCGCTTTCCGGAACAACAGTTCTCTTATGGCTTCTAACACTAGTCTCATTCTCGAGCCCCCATAGCACCCAATGAAGCTTCTATCTTCTCGGTATGCCGCCATCACCGCCACTACGTTGTGCGCACCACCCGTGCAGTCCGCCAAGCGCCCACAACCTCTTCTCCGATGCGGGCGGCCAGCGAGCGAACCTTCTGCAGCCGCTACCCTTGCGGCTGCTAGACTCCCTACTACGCTACAGCGTCGCCCTTTTCTGTTGCCTCCGCCGTAGCGATCGGACATCATTTATAACGCTTATTAATTCATAACATACTGCCGGCAGAGCAGGGTCCTTTTAGCAGAGCCGTTTCTAGACCGGGACCATATCCGCGGTAACCTACAATTCGCTAGCGGCTCGTTGGTCTGTAGTTGGAACGGACTATGGAGACAGAAAATTATAAGAAAGAGGAAGATACGCGGGAAAGGGATAATAAGAGACGACCAACTATATATATGTATAGAGTTACACAAGAATCTGTACCACTATTCCACGGTAGTGTTCCGCTTCCTTAGACCTCTCCGGTCCCAACCACAAATCCAGTCAACTGCAAGCGCACACGAGTACATTGTCGGATATACTGTGTTCTATAACTTACCCCAACTCTGACAGGATCTGCTCAATTCACGAGTGTTCATATACATGCCTGTTTTTTTTGTGACAGACCTATGCACGCCACATAGGTACGACATATTGTCTTCATTAGCTGAGGTCCCCGCAATCGAGTCTTTACTTTCCTGTCGCTATATGACATAATCGAAATAACCTTTTTTAGAGGAATGACATCTAATTAGTCCGTAGCAGACGAACTGTTCTCGTACTTTTTTCATACAATTCTTCCGCCGTTGAAAAAAGCATTCACAAAAAAATTTTTGCCGCGTCTCGACATCAATAGAGTTTTCCGTGATCGGAATGCTGTTGTTATATAGTGGTCTAAGGACGAAGGTTCTTTTCTGTTCTTTCATTGTGTACACTGTAGCCGCGTAGTGCCGACGGCAGAAGCCGGTTGAAGCGCCCCCTGATTGAAAAACAATGGTGCAATACAAGATGCTATGAAGTTCCGCTTTGTCGTAAACTGTCTGTTGTTGTTAACTATAGACTGGCACCGTAGAATCTAATATGCTGCGAGGAATGCTCCAGGATAGCGTTCAAGCGATTAACATTACATTCATCCCTCGGCGCTTTAATTGCGAGTGCGTGTAACGAGTGATACTTTAATAAAGTTACTTTTCCTTTTATATGAATTGGCAAACCTGGAAGAATTGAATGGGATCGCCTATTTTTGTTAGCTGACCTAGCATGGTAATGAGTTTAGCTTGATGGTTTGCTCTATCTAGTATACAGCTGACGTTAATTAGAACGGAAAGGTGGTCATACTTAATTTATTTTAACGTCCGCTTTTTTCACGTGCGCCGTTCCTCCTTTATAGGCGGAAATTTAACGAATAAAAATTTTCGAAAGAGTACTATCCCTACCATTTGATACCGCAAAAAGCGGTAGAAAACTAGAAGTAGTATTAAGTGCCGTAAGGTAAGTATGACGCTCAGAAAGTCTTTCGTCTTCAGTTTTGTCAAAAGAACCTATTTACGCGACCTCGAGGTTGAACCGCAAAATTCCGTTGGTCGGAGATTTCTCATCTAGCGTTTCCGCTTCCCTCTAACACACACACACACACACAAACACACATACATACCGCGCGTTACTTCGTATTACAATTAATTACATTCATTAATAACCTGCTAGCTGACTGAACCCCCTACTTTTGTTCGATGAGAAAAACTCCCCATCGTTCTCGAGTGTCAGATGAAGGTCAGAGGACGATTCGAATTAGAAACGGCAACTTGCCCCACTAAAATAGGGCCCCTGAGTCCGGTCGTTCGGTGGTAAAACGCTACTACTTTACCTTGTGAGCAATCCTATTGAGTTTGTGTATACAGAATTATTTATTAGAGCGAATTGTTATTTATTTGACGTGTCTACGATACGAAAACGGCGCACGAAATAAGACTGTTGCTTAGACTTGTTACGCACTTGTAACGTATTATATGTAATAAATTCAGCAAAATGCACAATGTTTTATGTAGATTATATAATCATTTGCTGGCATTTTTACAATACGACACGGTTTACGTGACAATATGGCCGCAGTATAAAATTGTGACTATGTAATTAAATCGATTTGGATTGAAAAATGCGCTAGTACATTCAGTTGGTGATTTATTTAAAAGAAATATGATTAATAAAATATTATTAAAATTAAACCCACAAACGGCTCACCGCTTCTGGGCTACTGTCCAATGACTAAAAGATTGGTTTCGAGTAATAATAATCTGTTTGTCGCCTTGCCTACGGCCAGTTCCGGCCAACAGAACCCGAATATACAAAAGGACGAGCTTTTTTTATTATTATTAAGAGTTAATCAATATAGAATATAATGACAGTTGCCCAGTATATATATACTGCAAGTGCTTTGTTTGTCTTCGTCAGTGGATACTGCTGCTGCTCATACCGTAGCTGGGGTCAGCATCTTGACATTTATCGGTAAAGGGAAACTGCATCTGGATCCGCTGGTCCTGATGCCTTAGATTTTATATGGTTTTTATGTCATAACGTTTTCTAATTCATCCTGGATAGGCTGAAGAGGTACGCCAGGAACAAATATACTCGTATAACTACTATAGAGGCGAAAACACGAAAAAGGACCATGGACAGCACCCTCTACCTGCAGCTCACATTACGCACAAGGAAACAAAATAAGAAAATTCGACTGCTTTGTCGGATCCCGCCTGCTCCCGTACTCTTGAATAGCCTCGCTAACGACTACTACAGGAACTATAATTGGTGCAACGGTAGAAGGAGCCGTTAACAATAACTCGTGCAGTGCTCTTGCAGCCATTACAAGTCTCGGGGATGCCAAGATGCTCACGGCTTGGCAGCGACATGTTACAGCCAAGCAAGCCGACGGGCTTGACCACTATCACTGGTTCTTTTGTTGCTCTTGTTAGTGTGACCGCTATTCGATCAAACCCGAGTAGTGGAAGAGCTCTGTTGGATGTTGACTGGTGTCCGTGGCAGCCGTTTAGTTCTCTGATGGGCAGCTGCCCCCGTGCAATTCTCTGACGATTACCATTGCAGGGCAAGTTGCTCAACCAAGATCGTCGCCAAGTAGAGCGCGTCAATATAGGCGGTAGTAAGTGGTGCTACCATGACGCTATGACGCCGGCTACGCCATCAACATTGCCGCCCAACAAACGAACCGAGCGAGTGAACGACGCCTAACAACGCCCTCTGCCTAACAGTGTTCCTGAAGATCTATGGGATTTATGTAATAGATTCGGTGCCGGTGGAAGCCGCGACGTTGGCATGGGTCCGATGCTGCCTGCTTCGCCGTACTCGCGCTTATTCCGTAATGCGGTCGCGGTGGTGCCATAGCAGTCGTCTTTTGTTACCCTCTCACCTAATATTTCGCTTTTTCTCTGTCCACTGTCTTTCTAGGACCTCACTTAGTTTCTTCTTCTTTTTCTTTCTTCTATATATTATCGTCACCGTGGTATCCTCTCTTTTTTTTTATCTCGCATTTTCGGTCACGTTCACTCTCTCTTAAACACAGAGCGCTTGGCATCTCTTGCCATCTAGTCCTTTGATGAATGATCCCATTTTAGCAATAGCCGATCTGTCGTCTGCTCCTCGCTCCCCCGGCCCCGTTCCTTCCCTCAATCTTTATCCGTCGCTCCGAGGGAACGAAAAGTCGATCTTTTTTTTCGCTGCTCTCCCGTTGCTCTGCTATCGTCGGAGTCGCTGCATTGCGAGACAACGCAATATCTCGATCTTAGTCTGCCTATAGTTCCCTCACTTTTTTCGGGGAACGTCCGTTCTCGGCCAACGACCCATCGCCTTGTCGCTTATAGCCTGAGTAGAATGGATGAACAAACGCAAGCGCAGAAACTCGAGCTGTGCACGCCAGCCCTTGCCCAGCGTGTCTAGCCCATCGGACCGACGCAGACTACGACGACGACGAAGATGCCAACAAATCAAAGTTAAGTGACGCGGCAACGGCAAGGGCAGCGGGAAGGCCGAAATTACTGTCAAGGACCACTATACAGGCCGCAATGATTTCTGAGAAAAAAGCATGGAAGCCTTTTGCGGACGATGTATAGACTCATTTTATGAAATACGTGGTAGCATAAAACAAAGCGACGGACCCGTCTCATACGCGTACGAAGTACTTTATAAGTATTTTGTGCCAAAAGCAACCATTTTATTATGCTGTATTGTTATTTTTTTCTGGGAGAAATTTATGGTTCGTAGATCTGAGTGTCATTGCTTAGTCCGCAACTTGACGACTTGAGAATTTGGGAACTGAGCCTTGTCGAATAATCCCGACAGAACAATATCGGCCAAGATCAGAAGCAAGCCGAGCAATATTCGCCATTCATATCGTTGGTGAGTAGATTCCTTCAGTCATTACTCTGCGGCGCCGCTAGCCCAGAAGCATCCTTGTGACCCTCCGATTAAGGACGCTGAGCCAGTAAGCTTTCCGCGCGTGGCGGGTCCTGTGTTAGTTCTACTAGGCCTAGCCGCGGACAGCGGAAAAAACTCAAGATCAATATGGTATTCTGTCATATCTGTCCGAAGGCTATTGCCCATGACCGATCATAGCTGTCGCGATGGGTGACGTCAATGTCATGCAAAGCTGTATGTGCTTACTCTATCCATTCGTTTGGAGAACAGTCTTAATAGTGGATATACAAGATAGAGGATTGTATCCGTTATAATAGATCTCGGACAACTTGCCGAGAAATCCCTTATACTTAAGCGGTAATCGTCCATTGTAATGTTAAACAGGTATATAATAACTGTCTTTGTATCAATGAATCAAGTATGCTTAGCATACCTGAATCGGCCAATATGATTTATTTTCACTGAACCGTACTCTCTATTTCTTTTCTTAGATAAGGTACACTTTAGCAGAAAGCGCCTAAAGTTTGTGCATTTGTAGTTGGAAATGATTAGTAAGCTGCTAAACTTTAGCCTGGGTTATCTGGTTTGAAAAGGCATTAGCAAAACTTCTGTTGCAATCCTATTTCTACTGAAAATGTCTACATACATGCAGGCCTTCAAGGCTTTCCTTGGCTCAGCTCCGTGGTAACGGGAACGCAGTTCATGAAATCCTTTTTTGATCCGCTTCTGCACTTTGCTCTATCATCACCGCTTAGTGCTATTGTCTGCCCACAAGCTGGTCTAGATCTCAGGTTCGCTAAACAGCTTCTAAACAAAGCTACTTAAATGACTTAAAATTCATGACCGACCGTCGCTGCAGATGCGGCCTTCTTACGTGCAACGTTGATTCGAGGTTACCCGTGCTTCAAAGTACTTGAAGAGCAGGTTGAGTTGGCGGACAAATTCAGCTTTCCGTACATCGAAGCCTGAGTGGAAGATATATAAACAAAGCCTGTCTTCCTACTTAGGAACTGCGTTTTTCTGATCTGAGAGGTGAGGTGTCGTCGGGCCTAAAGAAGCTAAACTATTCCATTCGTTTCTCTAGCGGCCTTGCTTCACAAATATGGTGTTTGTGACGAAATCTTGCTGGTGGCGTTGCCAAAGAAAAAAAATTCAACTTGAACAGGATAAGGGCACGACGAAAACAGTGCAGCAGTCCTCAAGCCTCAATGGCCTAGACAGATACATTCACGGCGCTATTTAGCTAAAGCAAGGCACTGGACATGCGACTGGCGGCCAGGGGCCATAGGAGGCAGGATTGAAGTATGTGGTCGACTGTAGCTGACATGGTACCACTACCTGGTCGGGAACCGGCGATGGCTGGGGAGGTACTCAAGAAATGACGTTGCCGTGGCTCTTGGCCAGCGGACTGATCCGGCCAGCAAAGCCTTGTCCATTTCAACAATTGTGAAGCAGCCGACAGCAGAAGAAGTGACCGGAGAACGGAAAGTGGGAAGAGAGGGGGAAAGTAGGACAAACGATGGTTGAACAGCTTCTCTGCTCACGTCGTCCATAAAGAATATTTCACCAGTTTCCGTGGCGGCCTTCAGTGTATGCTCCGATAGATGCTTGGAAAAAAGGATGGAGCTCGTTGAAGGGAAATACCAAACCGTTCTACTGAATCTTACCGGGGTGGCAGGACCGAGTCTACCCATGGTCAGCAAAAAAACCTAGTTGGATCTATGGGCCGTGGACAAAAGTGTGGTAGGTAGCCACTACCAGGCTACAGGTTAGTCTAGAATATGGATGGCGGGCCAAACATAGACACATAGCAGGGCTAAGCCCAGCGAAACCCAACCGCGGCCCATTTTTTCCCATTCAACCCATTCTATCACTACTGCGTGTTTGTCTACCTGTTCGTACTGTAGCCGGCTCCTCTTCCTTTTTTCCGTTTTCTTTGTCCTTTGGACTGCCGAGCTAAGGCTGAAACTGCTGCCCAGCTGTCTGTAAGGCAGCGGGACGAAAGAAGGGAGCCTACCGACTACTGGTGGTGAAGGCAGGCCGCCATCAGCGTTATTGTAACAAAAGACCTTTTCCTCTGTCCACCTTCACTGGTGGTATAGTGGGATGCGCGTTAAGCTACCTGAACAGCGACATACAGGCCTAGCTGGTACGGGACCAAAGGTAGGATGAGCCTGGTCCTGGAATTAAGCTCAGGGACCTGTCCCAGGCTTGCTCCTAGCGATCTAAAAGTTGTTCCCCCTTTTTCGTCTGTCCTGTTTTTTGAGTCATCCCTCTCGCCGGACAGTCGACGCCACAGCCACAGCCAGGAGGCAGTGATAGGTGAGGGAACATAGGTGGAGAAGAGATCGTAGTAGCCTTTATGGGTGATAGTTCAGACGATGCGGCAAAGCGCTCATGCTATTGTGCACACCACGGTGCTCAGGGTGGTAGGTGAACGCAACCTGTAAAACTATAAGGATTTTGTCTCTAGAGGAACTGGGAAGGGACCATTTGGAGAAGCCGTTGCTCGCCCAGTCGCGACGAATCTGCCAGTGTTACTACTCGTTTTTGCCAGAAAGACAAATCTTGCAACTTGTAGAAGTGAATTGGTTCTGACATTTTTGGAAATTCTTTCTATCGCAAGCCTCTCCTACATAGTTCCCTTCTAATGTTCTGTTCAAACACTTTCTGCGACGTGTCCCAACAACATAGCGGTGAGCTTATCTATGCATTCTTTTATGATGCAGCGGAATCTTGCCGTACGAACGCTAGGAAGGAAGCCAGAATTATTGGAAGATGCATACAATAAGTATACACGCATTGTTTGGTCGCCCTCTGGGAAGCCTTCACGTCACCCAATTTTGCAAGACAAATTCCGAAATAGAAAAATCACTGGGTATAAAGCCTGCTTACTCTATCTTCTATATAAACAGGAGATGCTGCCGTATTCACATTGAAGCTTTACAATCTCTGTCGTATCGAATCCATATTATTTGCATATATAAGAGTAATTACTCGTGCAATAATAGTTAGTTTATAAAGAGTTACATATATATATATAACCCAAGCTAGTGCTCTTAATATTCATAGTACACTAATATGGTATTTATAGTGTTTGGACGAAGGTACACGACAAATGTCAACCTTAACAAGACGTGCACTCAATTAGCACATTTAACTGGATTAATTAATCAAAAGCACAAAGGCACTACAGCTCTCTGTATTTATGAATATGAGCATACATCAATGAAACAAAAAAAGAACAAGAATATGTTCGGTATAACTTATAATATGGCGCATACTCTGTAAAAATCCTCACATTCTCCTCTGGCATGAAGGTTTTAAACAGTTATCCATTCAATAGTTACCATTATGATGATGGCCGATGGCAGTATCGCCATCGTAGGATTTCTACGGCGGCCATTACCACAAAATTTAAAACTCAACGGCAAAAAATTAGACAAGTGACGTACGACTCCTCGATTCTAAAACTGGGCAATGACGCACTTTCGCCTTCAATTCCCAGCCACTGGTCGTACTGATTTAGGCTAATTGAAGGGAGCAAAACAGGCTGTACACCAACGCCGATATAGCAATAATACCAATAACGGCAGTAACCGGCCTCAAAAGCGTTGGGAAATGGAAATTTTGAAAATATGCACCACCATTCTTCCTGTTTCGTGCATTGGTCGACATTTACCTCCCTCCTTTAGGGCAAGCTCTGTTTTGTATTAGCACGAGTGTGTGCAAGCGCAGTGGGCTTTTAGTCTTGCGGCGAGGCAGACAGTTACCAAGCTACCGTATTTCTCTTTTTTTAGCTTTCTCCCTACCGCTAGAACAAGGCCTTCTCAGGAGAAGCCTACGCGTGAGCGCGCGTTATGGCAGCAGCAATGGCACCTTCGAAAAACGCTTCTCGCGGTTGCGCTCTGCCCTTTCTCCAAATGCGCCAGTTCCTCAACCTCTGCTCAGCGCCTTACAGCACCTAACTATACCCACGCACTCCAAATTTTTAGAGTGCTCGAGCTGCTATTGCTTCTTGGCTTTCGTTAACTCTCATCGGCCTCGATCGGTAGCGACCGCTTGAATTTTGCGTTACAGACTCTACCACTGTGGACAACAATTGCTAGTATTTAACCTGACTCAACCCGCAGCATTGCAAGGGCATTATAGGACTAGCGATAAGCTTTGAATCTGCCCTCGCTGCTGTTCTGGCCTAGTTCTCAAAAGATGTCAGCCTTTTCGGACCTATGTCTAGTATTTTAGGCGTTTCGACCTACACCAAGCACCTACGAAAGTATACTTGCGTAAGCTGAAAAGTATATACAGGAAAAGCTCGAAGGAGTGAAAGCTTGCAGTTTTAAGAAAAGTGGGCTTAGAGTTCATAAGGAAATGCAGACTAATATTTGAAGACACTGGGAAATCTTTACGACGAGTATTTTGTTTGTACTGGATTTTTGTGACGAGCTGAACAAGGTGCTAGAACACGAAATGTACAAACATCAACGAACCTACGAAAATGCTACGATGTTTTAACCATGACATTACGCGTATATTAGTTTTACGTAGTGATAGCCAGCTTCGGCTTTTCAGTAGCTACACATTATAATATCAATTTTTATCGACGAAATGGGCAAAAATGATGGTTAAGCCAACCACGTCAGCAAATCAATAACAAGAAAGAACGCCATTTACCGACAAACTGTCAAAAAGGCAAAAAGTCAATTTGTCTTTTTTTTATTGCAAAATCATCGTTGTAAATAAACGTCGTTTCAAACAGTAGACCAGTAGGCCACCGTACAAAAACATTTTTCTATTTTTAATTTTATTTAGTAGTAGGTGCATATTTAAATTAAAAATAAATATGTTTGTCTGAATTTCCATATTTTAAGATTTCGGAATACCAGACCCTTCCCATGGTTGACTTACATTCCTAGAGAAAAGTTAACTAATAAGTTGTATTTCCGTCTTTAGCGAGATATACCCGATGCGCACTCATTCCATCGTCTAACGTCAAGCCTCATGCCAGAAACGTTGGCTGCACTAGTCCGCTTTGTGAATTTGCAAGAACATTCGCAACAAACCTATAACGCGTACCATTGCATCAGTATTAATCGAAGGAATCTACACTTTACTAGTTGTCTCTCCACTTTACCGGTGATAACCATTTTGAATGGTCAGACAAAAACCAGACAAGGACTTTTCTCACAAAATATTATTGATATATAATATATATCAAACATTTATAAATGGCGCCCTTCACATTCACTCATGTATTTCTATGAATACTTATTACTGCAGTCAAATTCGCTTGATTCTATCCAATAGGCTGCAAGCCTCGTGTTTCCGATAAAGGGCACGCAAACCATGCTGCACCGTTGTTCCAAGCCGTTGGGTGGAACTCGACTGAACGTTTCAGTTGAAGATAGCTGACTGTTGAAATGCCGGTCGACGCAAATGGGAAATATTTACTCGAATAGGATGTTAGTAATGGCTAACAGGAAGGGTATCTGCAGCTTTCAAAGCTTTATGAAGAGGAGGGATATTATGGCTTGGATCCTGTCCAGGTCACGAGGCTCGTTTTTTTCTGATGCTTTGACAAGTACATGCAAACTAGTACTATTACGAAGTCGGTCATGACATTGGGTGCGCACCCTGCAAGGTGTGTCCTGGAAAAGTAGTGGCGAGGTGTTATATTAGAATTATGAAGTAGACTGGAATGGTATGCAGTTGGAGAAAAATCGGACTTTTTGAATAGAGAATGAAAAAACGGTTATATCTTTTGTTATGTAGTTATAAGATTAGTTATTGAAATACTAATTTTTATTCTAACAAGGACAAACTTAGGTTCTGCTAATATATGGCGTTAATACTACGGCCGTAATAACTTAATTGTGGTTGTTCGAGAGCTTCAAAACGGTCCATTATGTCTTTGCTAATGTTGAGGGTACATTAACCTAGCATTTCTAGAAGTGCAAACCAAGATAGATGACACGTTTGTAAATCTCAATGCCTATCATGCATCCACAAAGTGCATACGAGATCAGTTTCTCTGAGTGTCTGTTTTAGAAGGGTTTGTTGTTCGCTTAAACTAGGTGGAAGGGCAAATACGGAACGTAGCGATTGCGAGCTTGCCCTACCAAGTTGTGTCTGTTTGTATCTTTACGAAATTCATTTCACAATGTCCTTCAGCTGCCCGTTACCCCTTGCCGGGTAATTATGAACCAGATTGTCTGGTCCGCCCCGTATGGCCATAGGTTTTGCTTGCAAGCCTGAATCTCGACATTCTCTCTGATTCGCCGTTGCCTGTTCTCCATCAAGGAATTTTACCAAAAGAGAGAAAGCGGGGTTGGATAGGACAGTCAGAAGGGCCACAGAAAGCACCAGCCTGAGCAAACCCGGAACAAGTTCAGCTTTGAGAATGAAGGCCAGAAAACGAAGAGGACCAAAGGCCTCTCTATTATTGCTATAACTAGACAGAGAGTGAGCTCAAGCTTAGAACTCTGTCAAAATCGCCTCTGCCGAATGTCTCTCGCTGTCCGGTTAGTTTTCTTGACATCTCATACGGGTACTGACGACAAGCCCACCCTTTCCAGCTCCAGTTTGGTATTGCTTGCCTACCAACCGGCAGCACTCTGTGGTAGAGGACCTTTGCGTCGTACATGATAGCAGTTCCGTTGCATGCTGCTTACCGTAATATTGTGCTAGGCATAATTTTTCCTCTATTATAGGGATGGACGCCCTTGAAATACAGAACATTACACTACTACGGGGAAAAGGACTTTAGCTGGGAAAAGCCCTTGAAGTAGCGTGCAATAGCGGAGGCAAGAAATATTTCTGATAACCGAGGGTCTAATGCGCACCCGCCACTAGCGTCCAAAAGTAATTCTACCTATTGTTCCAAGTGGACCGGATAAGTGAACGGTCGACGTGGGTTTCTTTCGTTTCGAGTGCGAAGCGAAATGTCGCTAATGTTTTGTAGAAAAAAAGCACGACCGCCTCCCGTTTCAACTGTCCCGTTCGTCTTACCGTCCGAGTGGAATTAGGAGCAGCGTCCGGAATACTGTTGTATATAGCAGGCTCTCTTGTAGCAGTTACATATGAGGTTGCTATCACAGAGCAGACGGCCTCGTATGCTATGTACAGCGCTTTTTACTGGTGTACTGCTCTAAAGATATTTAGCTAGCTGTCCAGTGACTTGAAATGTGGAGCAGTCAATCGAAGGATAGCTGATTGAACGAACAGGTTCACGGGTAACGTCCTTCGCTATTCTGGGCAGCTCCCATATGCCCACCCAAAGATCCATTTGACCATCGACTGGTCGAATGGATCTTTGGGTGCTGAGACTCATATAGGATTTCTAACCTCTGCTAATTGTTATATAATTGGTGCTTCGTATTTCTGAAAACGTGTAACATTTATGGGAAGTAAAGCGCCTAAAGAGGCGAGGTGTTTTCTCCTTCGAAAAAACGTTGTACATCTGTTATGAAGCGAAAAAAATGCGAAGAATTATTGTTTATTATTATATTTCAATGTTCTCCATAAAATAACAAAATAACAAGAACCCATTGGATTATGCACGAAAGAATACGGCACTTTTTCTCATGCTTTGTTTTTAAGATTGTACCTAAATTAAAAGAGATATTTTTTACAATTGCTAACGCTTTCATTCTTAACAATTATCTTGGACCAATGTAATATCACTCACCGCGATCGCAGTTTCAATTCGGGACCTAGACTACTCACCGGTATTTTTTACGATATACTTTTATTTAATACGCATGGCCTTTTTAACATTAATCGTGTTCTCAGCAGTATTTCTAGGTTCAAAAATTTCGGGTTAAGAATAGTCTAAAAGTCTCAAAATGCAGGAGCTTGAAATGGCTAAAAGTTCAAAAAGTGCAAAAAGTCTCAATGAAGTTAATCGCCTGAACTTCTCAGAATGACCCAGATAATAATTCACATTTCTCTCTTTTAAACGCTCATATGTTTCTCTGCTAAAGTCCACATGTATCAAAAATGGCATTTGAGCCATTTTGATACATTTTTGAACCCTTGAAATCTAAGACTTATTGAGGATCTTCCGGTTTGTGTCATGGGAATTGTTTTCGAATTCTTCAGAATATGCACGGAAATTTGTAATAGCATAGACCGCAGATTTTGGGTAAAAAAAGCCTTTTATTTTGGTAGGGATTCGTGCAGTATAGAGAAATTGGACAACAGCTAATTTTCGCAGAAGCACCGCGTTATCTTCAACTACGGCGAGTTTGTTATTTTCCTCTTTTCTGCTAGTACCAAAAATAACGAATGAACGCAAGGTCTATTACAGTTTAGGTGCTCTACCTTGTACATGGTGATACCTGAAAATCGTCTTTGCACAAAGCTCTTAGACTTGTTATAGTATATGTTCACAATAGTCGAATCAATCTCGCGCTCCACAAAAAATAATCAGAATTTTGCTTGCATTGCTTTGTGATTGCTTTAATTCTTGTACTCGAGCTTCTACTACTATGAGGGTCTACGTTCAAATATAACAAGGCGTCTGATCAATACCGATGCCGACAATAATCTAATACACTGTATCTTATATATATATAGGATAGAAGAGAGAAAGTGAACCGCGGCTGGATGCAGCAAAAGCAATGCGTCTAGCCCTCGTTCGTTATAATATACTTTCAGGCATGATGGACGGCATGGGCGAATACGCTGAAGCGGGCGGGCCCGGGGGCTTGTCCGGGCACCCTCATCATCCTTCCATGTCGTCGGCTATGAACTCAACGCTTTCGCGAATCGATCAGCTGATGCGAGATCAAGAACGACAGTATATGACCCTTCCACCGTTGCAGAATCCGGCAGTTAACAACGTCAAGGTACGTTGTTGCCAAATTAATATATGTACTATAGATACGGACGGTTCTGACTATGCGTGAACGCATGAACAGAGTTTACAACACCTATTGCGTTATAGAAATTATGCACAGCTGCAAGTGCCCGACAACTAGACGAAACGCAACTGGCGTTCGTATATAATAGCGATGCCTCTATTTTACGTTTGTTTACCCTCGGTTTTTCTAATCTCTATGGCGTGGCTATAATAGAAAGCACCATCGTTTATACAGAATGTACCGGCTACTACACAAAGTCGAAAAATGAAACGTAGAAGAAAAGTAGCTTCTGTTTCTTTTCAAATGTTACACCGCATCTGAGTGACTGTATCAATAGGCACCAAGCGGCCGCGTTGGTTATTATCCAAGGACGCCTATCGAAGGATGTCTTTTGTGGTCTTATTTGACGAGGTGCGGCTCTCTTCTTCATCGCCTTATAGTAAGAAACGCCAGAGCCTAACTTAAGTCAAGACCCAACTGTCCAAACCCCCTTAAAGAAGCGCATCTGCAAACGACATAGTGATTGGCAAGAGAGAGTGGCTTGTGTCCTTCGTCTGTCCTAGACTTCGATGCGGAGTGAAGATGCTGTTGGGTGGCGAAGTAGCCTTCGCTAGATGGTTTGGCCTGCCTTCTCCTGTCTCTTCTGTAGAAGGAAGCTTAGGATCTGCAGATTTCTAGGCCATCGGAGGGAGGCAGGCAAGCTGTTGACGACGAGAGACACGAAAGAATGATTCTCTTTGGAGGTGGCCATGACCAAGCGACCACGACGGTTTGATGACGGGTAGACGAGTGTTTCCGATACACTCTGATATTATAGTTCAGAGGGAGTGACAAACCGCCACAACCACTCCGACGCCTAGTTTGACATCTTTCCCTTTCAAGGGAGTTACGCTAAACGCTGCTACGATCTTCCTCCGGTCCTACGTGTCCAATGCGTTATAGTCGGGGTCATAGTGGTTTGATCAACAACAGCATGCAGAAATAAGCCACTAAACTGAGATACGTAATCAATAAGGAATCTTTTTTATTTAGAAAATCCTAAACATACAAAACATGGACGGTATAGCCGAGTAGGGAGAAAAAGATAGAAATGGAGGCACAAAAGGTGGATACTTAAATCGTACGACGTTTTGGCTAACGCCAGTCGCACAACTTCATCCAAACTCAATATAAAAGCAAAGCGCATAATGGCGGAGTTGTAGCGTGGCGCATAAGGAAGCACGAAGCCACCAGTATCCCTCTGTCCCTTGATTTGTTTCCCAGCGAACAGGCCTTTCCTACACTGTTAAGTCCTGCACGCTAAAAGTTGGGTTAACAAAGAAGCCTGCTGCCGTATGCTGCTGCTACGGCTCTTCTTGCAGCTGTCGCGTTTTCTGTTATGAATAAGCTCAACAGCATTCGTATTGATTCGACAGACTCTTTTACTGCCGAGCGGTCGACGACTACAGGGACCAAGAATAGCGGCGACAGCAACCGGGACCTGTGCGTGTTGAGACTCTGCCACGAGAAGAAGCGAGGGTCCGAAGTCCTTGGCCACGAAGGCAAGACTCCTAATTTTGTAAGAAGTTGTCCATCCTTTTTATGCGACTCGAACGCCTGTCCAAGTACAGCCGGGAAACGCAGCGCAAACTTTCGGGTGCCATTCATCGGGGACCCCTAGCAGAATTCGTTTTTTAGTCAGCACGCTCGCTTTTTTTCTATCCCTCTAAAAGGAATGCTTGTTATCCATTGACCTTGCCTGATTTTTACCAAAACCCCTCTATATATATAAGAGTTTAAAATTTATTCTCACTAATAATATATATTAGATAATTAATAAACATACCATAAATTTGGAGAAACACACATGCTTATTCTGTCATGATTATTGTGATCGCATTTTAAATTATAGTCGCTCATATTATATTTAAAAGAATCGCACCGCTCAGGTTTTGCGGTCCCCAGTGGTTCCAAATTTCACTTGGTTGCAATTCGAGAGTAGTGCGAACCCGCGTAGATCTGGCTGCTTGTATTGCAAGAGTCAAGCTGAAAGGCAAAGGGAACGATGCAGGCCAGAGTTGAAAAAAGCTTCTCTATCGGCGGGAGCGAGGTATTGAGGAGCGCCTTCCTAAAATTCTGAAAAGTGAGCCACTGGTAGAAGCTAGTACTCGCAAGCCAACTAAACTTTTCCACACGAGTGCTTTCTACTCGTTCGACATCTGACCCGGGCGGGCGAGAAAGCTGCGCCATGACAGGGGTTGGAAGTACTACAGAGCTTAAAACCAAACAGGTCTACAATAAGCATACCGGCTTGGTTTCGGATAGGCCAGAGCCAGATCATCGACTCTGGTTCGGGCAACCTCAAACCGTCAGAATGATTTTAGCTTGATCTGAAGCCTTGATCGAAATCGAAATCCGGGTTACAGCTTCGTGCTCTACTACACTTGACGCGAATATGTAAGTCAGATTTACATGGTCCTTTCATGATTGCGAGTGTGTGAGGCGCCGTAGGTTATAATTATAGGCTGAATACCTTGGTGTGTCTGGCATTCGATTGAGAGCCCAACAGCCGTCAAATATTGAAATAGTCCAGCCTCGACGAGTGCAATATCTCTCCGAAATGGCACCTGTGCATATAAAATGTTCAGGTAGAGCATGATTATTGTGCCAAGAAACACGGTCTAACACACGTTGCTCGTACGAATCATCTATATTGTGTTTATGTTCTGGCTCGATTGCTACTTCCCCGACAAACTAACAGACGTTACGTCACTGGACCAGAAATAAAACAACACTATGTCTAACAGAGTCTGGCCTCTTCTTCTTGACGTCTCCATGCCGTATGTCTTGACGCTGCAGCACCAACACCTATCAAAATTTACGCTACCAAAAAACAGACGTACGAGCCAGATACGGGCAACGCTCCTAACCGCCAGTACACAAAAGATCTCGAAAATTTTGCCAGATCTTATCTTCTTCATTCTCTTCTAGAGACAACAAGCAGTCTTCGGTTCTTAGGTATTAGCTGCAACAAAGGGCGTTTGACAATTTGAGAAAGGTCATATATAATATATGACTTTTACAAACTGCACATGTTTAAAATGAAAATTCTCAGAGTTTTCCCCTTCCTCTGTATATATCAGTTTTTTTGGGATTTTCGCTCATCTACCGCATTAGCCTATCACTTTGCTACCACGCTGTTTTTCGTCTTAAAGCGGTTTGTGTCTTTCACAGAAATACGATTTGTTGTTTAGCTTCATACTATTATGGTACTAATTTAGTTATAACAATGTTTTTTTTTTGTTGTTTTCCTGCTTGTCTTCTAATTCCACTCACATCGACATGGCTGCCTTTTGGGGATTTGTCCTTCTCCTGGGACAACTGCTGATTTCTGTTGCCTTTTCATGCCTCTCGACAACGATGCCACTCTGCAAACTCGAACTTCAACAGCAGCAACAGCAGTCGCAACCCCAGCGTGACTATAGTTTCGTCGGGGGTAGCGGCAGCAGTACGTATGATTACGCTGGATCCACCGAACCACTACCGACGAACGCAGCCATTAGAAAAAAACAAGATTCGTTTACAGGTAAGTAGCTCCTTTTTGGAGCTAAGAGACGTATGGGAAAAATTGACAAAATAGAGATAATGAAAGCAGGAAGTATTAAGGCAGCGAGAAATAGCATCAAGTCTGAAATGGAAAGGAAGGCAGTGAAACTGCAACTATTGTATATCGCACCTAAGACGACAAGCGATGCAACGCACGACTTCGTACCGCTGAGTACTTGTAAACGAGAAATTTATTGCGCACTTCGTTGTATTATGCATAACGTGAGCTCGCCAGACAGAACTTCAGGATAGTATTTCGGTGTAGCTAAAATAACCAGGACAACAAAAAGTGACAGGAAAAGAAAAAAGCAATTAGATGATGGCAAGCGAACCTTGACTGTCAAATTCTGGCATGCTAGCCTACGAAAATAGATAAACACATTAATAGTTCGAAAGTCACAGCTCACAACAATCATTTCGGGAATTTTTATCGCTATCTGCTAAATAGGAACATGACGATGCTCAAATGAGCAGTATTTGTAGCGAAGTTGCCATCGTTGCAATATAGCCGAAAAAGTATTCCGGTTCAAGTAAGTTGAGCAGGTATTGCAGAATTACAACATCGGCTTGACTATGTTGGTGATAATCTCAGTACCTCGTCACAGCAAGCCCTGGACGACCATCGAACAGGAATTAGCGTGTCTGAGGTATTGGCAGGAACTAATAGCTGAGAGCACGGACGGCTTAGGCCTTATTTCGGGACAGATACGTGAAGAGCGAGGCAGATTTTTACTCTTCCGTAGTTCCGTCCTTTTCACTATATAAGGACAAAATGCTGCTTTAATAGATAGTCTCTATACCAGTGCGTTCTGTCTATATATATATATATATAT